>NC_073303.1:347382788-347592059 GCF_027595985.1 Sorex araneus | reverse complement strand
GAAGGAGGAAGGAAGGAAGGAAGGAAGGAAGGAAGGAAGGAAGGAAGGAAGGAAGGAAGGCAAGGAAGGAAGGAAGGAAGGAAGGAAGGAAGGAAGGAAGGAAGAAGGAAAGGAAGGAAGGAAGGAAGGAAGGAAGGAAGGAGGGAGAGAGGGCCTTGTCTGCCAGGGAATGTCTCCGAAGTGGTGAGTGCCAGCGCCAGCCGCAGGTGGGATGAGTCCTGAGTGGGCAAGAGCATCAGAGATGGGATCAGCGTGTGCAAGAGAGTTGCCCCAACCCTGGATGCTCTGACCATTCAGCGACCTTGTTCTGGATGACAGAGACTCCAAAGTCCAATAGTTGGCTTCCAAGTTCAAGGGCTAACTCAGGGACTATCAAGTGACTAAGCAGAGCCAAGTCAGGGAACCCCAGCGAGGAGAGCAGAGCAGATTTCCCGCCTCATCTAGAGGAAGCCAGCCCAAGGGGTGGGGAACACTTATAGGCTTTTGTGCTATGTGGAATTTGAGTTTCCTTTGATTTCCCTTTTTTAAAAAATCTTTCTAAAAAAAAATGGCAAGTCGAGGAGAGGCTGTCAGGCAGCTCCGCGTCTCCATTAGAATTCAGAGTATTCCACGGTAATTACAAAACAGCTGTAATGGAAAATTGGTAGTCAAACCCATTTTCCAGCGACTAGAACGGTGAATGGGCTCCATTATGTTCCTAATTCTCATTAACTTAATTTGCATAGGAAACAATGAAGGAATGCATAATGAGGTACAGTGGGCTTGCAGCCCAGCCCTCACCCCCCACCGTGCGGGGTGCAGCCCTCTCTGACCCACTCGGAGGGAGGCGAGGCCGAGCGCCCCGCTGGGCGGCTGGGCTCCGGGGTGACCTGCGGCGGCGACTCCGGGAGGGCTCTGCCTCAGCACACAAGGCACCAACTCCATTTCTTCTGCCACCCCCCGCCCCTGCTTCTGGAAAGACTGAAGAACTGGAGCAGAAGGAGGAGGGAACTTGTTTTCGGGTAAGCAATTCCAGGCTTTGGCTGTGTGTGCACGCATGTTGCTTCCTACAAATCTGGTTTTAAGTATAATTAGCCCTGGCAAAAGGATGAGCTCAGCAGCCAGGGAGGCGAAGGCGGGCGGGGGAAGGGTGCAAAGCTGCGTGCCTGAGCCACGTTCCCAGGGCGAGCTGGGGCCAGCGGGGACCTTGTCTCCGTCTCCACTCCACGCAGGGACCGGTCAAGCCCAGAGCCACCGCTGAACGCAGAAAGGAGCTGGTGAGGAAGGAGGGAGGAACGGATCCCAGCCAAAGCTCAGAGCTTCACAGTGAAGTTATCTCCCGACTCCATCTACCAAGCTGTGAGTAGCGGGAAGCCAGAAGTTGTACTCTCTCACCAATAAAATGATAAACTGGAGGAGAGAAGTGATACATTTCAACTGCTGTTACTGAGTCATCCTAATATTTTAGACACTGGACTGGACAGTCTTGTCTAATCTTTTGTGCAAACTCGTGAGATAAATGTGTATCCATTTTGCGGATAAGGAAACTTAAGCTCAAAGAATTCACTCTGCTAGGCTTATTTAACTAATAAAGCTGCAGTAAAGCAGAGCTTCAAACCATGTGTTCCCAAGCAGCTATTCTAGGCAGGCCAATGCTTCCCAAATTTGCTGATTATGGGGGCTCCCCACCTGTTGGTGGGGAGCCCCAGAATGGCCATGAGAGAGCTTGTAGCGTTGAGAAGTTTGCGTAGCATGGTCCAACTAGGGGATTCAAATCAATATTTTGAACCCATAGTTTGGAAAGCTCAAGGGTAATTCATGAGGAAGGAGTAGTGGTCCCTTGTGTAGACCACTAGAGAGCTATCAGCAAGGTAGATAGATTATCCCCACAGTGTCTCACCTCTGAAAGCAGAGGGGCCTGATATCCCACTATTAACGTAGACGAATGATTGTCTCCCCTATGCCTATGCCTCCTCGTGAATGCATGTCTCTACGACTGCTATCTGACATTCATTTCATCATCTCATAGAGAAAAATAATCTAAGAACCACTTATCTTAAAAAGAAGACGGTTTGGGGAGCAGAGGGAATGAAAACAAATAAGAGGCCTTGGATTGAATTCCTCATGCTGACAAGAGCTGAGACCTTATGCAACTCATTTCTAGGCCCCGGGACTAGATATCATACTTCCTTTCCTAAAACTCTATAAATATATTTGTCACAGAATTTCCTTTGGGGGCAGGAGCGAGCCACACGTACAACCATGTGCGACATAAGGAAGAACGGGATAGTCATCCACAAAAAGCTTTCCCTCCAATCAGCCTTTCCTAGATGGTCCACACGAACTCACCCAAATGTCTATCAGCAAGTCTGAAAAACCAACCAAGGTTTAAGGTATCATAGGTACCTGGTTGATAATCCCTGAAAATTAAGAGATGAACTGCGTCAGCCCTAAATGGTCACAAGAGGGTAAAAACCATATAGCGAAAATCTCTGCCTGATCTAGGTGTCCAGCTCTGTCACGTCCCCAAATCTGGTCCACTATTATTTTTGCAGAAACTTGTGCCTCTCCTTTAGCAAAATTCCCTTCTTACCTAGAGTGCAGAGAGGCATGCTCTTTGGCATTTTCACAAGTTTTCTGTGCTCAGGGTATTTGGGGAACCCAGGTCTGTCCAACTCATCTATTCCCCAGCTTCACCCTCAGAGAGCTATCTGCACACAGCAGACATGGAGATAGACAATATAAGCAGAATTTTGGGGTGACTTGACCAATTAGGTTGGTTCCTTACGTCCTGTGCCCATGAGGTCTAGACAGAGACACCCCTGAGACCAATGTGTGAGATTAAAATGAACAGCCTATATATATGGAGTCTGATCTGTCGCTCTGCATATGCCCACGAGTAC
This sequence comes from Sorex araneus, assembly GCF_027595985.1. Classification (NCBI taxonomy): domain Eukaryota; kingdom Metazoa; phylum Chordata; class Mammalia; order Eulipotyphla; family Soricidae; genus Sorex; species Sorex araneus. The sequence continues at coordinate 347,589,177 of NC_073303.1, read as the reverse complement.
CCACATATGCCCACAGCCCATAGAGACCTTATTGTTTGTTGATTAATTGATTATTGTCTTTATTAATCCCCTATTTGCAAAGTCCCTGATCTGCACTATCTTTGTATCAGAAACGGAATAGACATTTACATTTCTCCAGTTTATAAAGCACATTTCCAATTTTATTCCTATCCCAATCGTGATATTGATATTCAAAGCTATAACAATTAGGACTGGACAGTGAGAGCAGGTCATCTCTCTTGATGCTAAACGTCATGGTTTAGGGATAAGCTGTAGATCATAATAAAAGGAGTCCATGCTCAAATCCACTGTTCTGGTGCTATCTTACATCTAATTTTAGAGACAAACCATCTCTCCTATTTCACCCAACACCCACTCCAACCAGATCCACTCACTGATATCTGCGACTATCAGCTATCGATTTCCTGTTGATTATCCAAGCACAGTCCCCTCTCTCTCCATACATAAGAGAACAGAGGTGAAGATGTCCTGGAAAGATTTAGCACAATTTTGTTTGTTCCCTCCTTGGAAGCATTCAGTGTCACTTATAGACCCCACAGAAACCCACTTGTATCTCAAGATTCCCACGCAGAGTTGCAGACACTCAACACTCAGCACTCAGCACCGTCTCAGCAAAGAGCCTCTCTCTGCATTCTGGGGAACTAGCACTGCGCTGTGCAGCTCTGCCAACTGCGTCACTTTTAGACTCTGGGCTTTGAAACCAAATAAAAATTGATATGTGTGTAATCACATTTGTTTAATTAAAGTAACACATCTGTGCAGTAAATATTCCAGCATGAGCTGGTCAATAGCAAATCCTCAGCATGTACAGTAATAATTGACTAATGTAATTAAATGCATGTCAGAGTTTTAAAAGAAAATATAATGAGATTTCATCATTTTATATGTACAGGTAATTAGTTCTTAGGAATGTGAGTAAAAGCAAATTATCTACAGATTTGAACTATCAGCAAGATAATTCAAATGACCTAGTTTGGGAGAGAAAATGGTATCTAAAAATGAGACAAATTCAACCCAAAACAAATGTTCCCTACGATGAAATCTGAAAGCTCTGTTAAGAAATGAGCATGTATAATTTTGCTCAACCTGTTTTTATCAAGTTTTCCTTTTGGATGAGTTGAGCTGCAGTGTGGGTACCAGGTTGGAGTGACATCTCTATGGGTGGTTTAGGCATCCCAGAACCTCCTAGTCACCAAGCATGGAGTCATTTTAAACTAATCTTTTTTGTGCTTTGTTTTCTAGCTGACTCTGTGTTCAGATAGAAACACTCTGTTGGTCCTGAGTGTTTTCATCCCAGCTTCTCAGCTCTGGGTGTGCAGGACTATGGGAACGGCATCCCAAAAGTGGGGGATGGAGGGAGCAGACATAACAGAGAGAAAAGCAAACAGCCCAGTTGGGACGGAGCAAGGGCTTCAGTCTGACTGAAAAGTCTCCCTTAAGAGTAAAGGGGAAGGGGAGAAGGCAGATGGACTAGAGAAGGGATCACTAAGAAAATTATGGCTGGAGGAACCAGTTGGGATGGGAGATGCATGCCGAAAGTAGATAATGGACCAAACATGATGACCTCTCAGTGTCTGTGTTGCAAGCTATAATGCCCAAAAGTTTAGAGACAGTATGGGGAATATTGTTATAGAGGCAGGGGGAGGGTGGAAAGAGAGGGGTATACCCAGGATATTGGTGGTGGGGAATGTGCACTGGTGGAGGGATGGGTGTTTGATCATTGTGAGATTGTGACCCAAACATGAAAGCTAGTAACTATCTCACGGTGGCTCAATAAAATTTAAAAACAAACAAACAAACAAAAAGAGTGAAGGGAAAACTAGGACTATACAAATACAGAGGCATGATGGGTAGAGATCTGAATATGAGCCAACTAATTCTAGTCTCATTCATCTCAAGGCAATATGGAATTACCAAAGATGTTCACTCAACACAAATCATACCAAATGAGTCCAGAATCCCAGTCTTCAGAGGAGAACTCTTTACTCTTGTAAGAGTTGAGTCCTTATCACCCAAAAGGACTAATTTTCTTGAGATTAAGGATCATTCTACCAAATGGCAAGCAGCCTGGATGTTTCTCTTCCTCAGGTGATTTCTTATTAAAAATCATTTTCCTTTTCCAAATTCTGAGAAATGATTATAACAACTAAACTTTCTTTAGGATCTTATATACCCTACTAGATCCTGAATATGGTGCTGATAAAAACTGAAGGTAAAATTGGGTTTTATTTTAAATGAAATGTTGTATGAGGAAAAGCCCAAATAAGTAGAAGATGAGAAGGATCAACCAGTCTTTTTGGTGGTGATAGATACTTTGGTGGTGATAGATACTTCCAACCACTACCGCTAACACTAAATATTATCAGCGTTCTTCCCTACAAACAGAGTCCTGATAGTGGAAATGTGTTCAGTTTCAAAGAGCCTTTCTTGGCCTTTCTTGTAATTTGAGGTAATAATAAGATTCATTTTTCACCAATAAAATAATGAAATTCTGCGGGAGGTATACATAAAGTAACTCTTCCTCCTTTACTTATTTTCTATATTCCAAAGAATTTTTGCAGCAATGACTAGTGGCTAGAAATAATCATGAAAAAGAACATCACTGAACCTATCACAGAAATGAACGTATTCTTCTGGGTCATTTAGCTATTACTATGGAAAAAGACTTGTTCTCTATCTGTGCCAGAATATCAGATGATGCTCTTATGCTCCACTTTTAGACCAGTTCATTATATATTGGCACAGCTGGCCAGGACATCCAGGATGCTGGGTGTTAGGGCAAGAAGTACCTCTTACAATAGTGCTTACCCAGCCACTAGAAACACTAGGAAATGATTTAGTATTACTTTCCTACTCCTCATTCCCACTTACCTAAGAACATCTGGTTTCTACATTGCAAAGAGGATTAACAGATGATCTATGAGCATTTGAGAATGGAAAGTGCAAAAGACTAAGAGCAAATGAAACCTAGGTTCTGAGTTCTTAATTAAACTACTTCATCTTTACTTCCTATTAGTTTAGGTCCCAAAAAGTCCTCGGACTTTCCTAGAAGACATAGAGGCTAGCCATAGAGCATATAGCTGTGGCTAGCCATAAAGCATACATGTGTGTCTGCTGAGGTCACAAGGTCTGAGGCTAAAAGACAGATCAAGAATCTGGGGAGTATCTTCTGCAACAGATCAAAGGGAGTTCTAGGGGAATGGAGATATAAAACAGTGGATAAGGCACTTGCCTTGCATGTGGTCAGCCCAAGATTGATCCCTGGCACTGCACAGAGTGTCTGAGCATGGCTAAGAGAGATCCTGGAACACACTGTCAAGAGATAGCCCTGACACAACCAGGTGTGATTAAAAAAAAAAAAAGGCGGGATGGGAGGATTCTTGACCTAACATAAATATTGATCAAGAAGATGAAAGTTAGACCTAGCTTGTCTCACATAACCCATGTTAGACCTCAGGGTGTAACCCTCCAATTCTCCCTTCAAAACAAGTATAATCTGAGCATCCGCTTCCAGCCTGAATACAAGAACAAGAACTTGAATACAAGAACAAGTAATTGTGGAAAGCCAGGTTGCCTCTGATAGCAAGGCATGCAGCAAATAAGAACCAAAGTCTTTGTTTTAAAGGCCAGCTATTAATAGCTAAGTACGGAACATGATGTCTAAATGTGGATGAGAGAACTGAAGAACAGGGGCCACATCAGAAAGCAAGCAAAATGGAAAAATTGAATTCCCAGGGAAAAAGCACTACTAGCCCATAGGAGAAAAGATATTATGACAGTTAAATTCAGATAACTACAACCCTGTGAGACAAGCCTTATTGTTATTTGACAGCTATGGTTATTACTTCTACATGTTAATGCAGATAACAAAGGTAAATGTCACAAGATACAGTCAGAAAAGCAGCAATGCTAGAGGGTCAAGACTTTGATCTGAAGTTCTTAATTTTCTGTTATTGTTATTGTTTTGTTTTGGAGCCACAGCCAGCAAGCCTCAGGGCTTACTCCTGGCTCTGCATTCAATAATCACTCTTGGTGTGCTTCCGGGACCACATATGGTGCTTAAGGATCAAACTCATGTCTGCCACGTGTAAGGCAAACATCTGACTCACTGTACTATCTCTCAAGCCCCTTAATTTTTCAAACGATTTTATTTAATCCTTTGTGGCACCATTTACATGTTTGTGTATATACATGCATATGTGCCTGTGTGTTGGGGAAAATGGGCAAAAGAAGGAAGAGGGTCAGCCAGGAGAAAATGACAATAATGATAGGTAGTTCTGAGTGTATAGCAGAGAGGTTTTCAGAGGCTTTTTGATTTGACAGTAAAGTAAATCCATTGTAACTCCTTGAACCAGGGCAGAGACCATAAAGTGGTGTTTGGGGATGCTTAATCTTGCAGAGAGAATTGAAAGATAAAAGCTTTGGGAGCAGTGCACTGGGGCTTCAAGAATAAGAGTTATCCTCCTTCCCTCCTTGGACACTGAGTCAAGAATTACCAACCAGTTTCTTTGTCAATTTCCACCCTTCAATCCTATCTCCAATTTCTAAGACAGAGTGAAAGTTACCAACGATGATTACTTCTGTTGGGATTTGCACCTTTGAGGTAAGTTTGGTTTTTTTCCTTAAAAACAGAACAGTGTGTTCAATCCTCACTGGTCCTCAATTCATAAGAAGGAGAGAAATGTCACAAGCAACACTTTCCCTAGCTACATTCTGGGGCTAAAGTTAACCTTCCATCTAAAGAGAAAATCCCTAGAAATAGAGCCAAGCCGAGCAAGCAGCCCTATATCTTAGAAGATAGGACTCCCTTGGATAGAAACTTGGAATAGATGGTGTCAGAGTCTCCTCCAATGCTGTGATATCAGGATGATGAGATTCTAATTCTTAAAAGTGTGCCAGATACAGCCTTCTGCCTTCAAGCAGACCTGGACTCCTGGAGAAAGCTCAATTTCTGGAGCTTGCCAAACCTTTCTGCATTCCAGGGTATTGGCACTTGCTGTTTCCTCTTCCTGGATGGCTTTTCCTCTTACTATAAATTGGCTCATTCTCTTCCTCCTGGTAAAAATTATTTTTGCTCACAGAGGAAAAGGCTCACTACTTATGTGAATTATTCTGGGGTGCTTCTTTTATTTTTGTTCTGCTCAACTTAGAACTCTTTATTTCCTACCTGTATCTTATATCACTTTGAACATTTTATACATGTGTTTTTTGATATTTATTTACCTAGCTAAAATACTAATGCCACAGATATGTTTACTGCTGGATTCCCAGGATGTAATACTATAGATATTCAAAAACCACTGGGTAGTAAGGAGGAGGTTAGATGGGTTAATGAATGGATTGATGAATGGATGAATGAATTAATTAAGAGAAAAACAAGTAACTGCTTTATTGGGAGTAGCATGAAATAAAATAATAAGAGTCCTGAGGTCAACAGATTAGAAAAGTATATTCTTTTCAATTTTTGGAGTTGAATACTACATATTAGCATTTGTTTTAAATCAGAAAGTTCCCCCGCTGTAAGAAAAAGATTTGCTTGATTTTATTTAACCCAGTGTTTACTGAATTTGTTTTAACTCAAACATACTTCTTTAGATGATTTACTTACTTAACATTCTGCCAAAGAACTTCCCTCAAAACACTGGTTTGGAAAAATCTGCTCCTTTCTAACCAATGCTGTTTTGAAGAGTAAATAATTTTAACTCACTTCCCAGTTTGTGAGAACCCAGGAAATAGATGGCAATGTACCCATCACTGTAGCAGTGTCAAGCATAGAGTAAATAATGGAAGGAAGGAAGGAAGGAAGGAAGGAAGGAAGGAAGGAAGGAAGGAAGGAAGGAAGGAAGGAAGGAAGGAAGGAAGGAAGGAAGGAAGGAAGGAAGGAAGGGAGTGAGGGAGGGAGGGAGGGAGGGAGGAAGGAAGGGAGGGAGGGAGGGAGGGAGGGAGGGAGGGAGGGAGGGAGGGAGGGAGGAAGGAAGGAAGGAAGGAAGGAAAGAAGGAAGGGAGGGAGGGAGGGAGGGAGGGAGGGAGGGAGGGAGGGAGGGAGGGAGGGAGGGAGGGAGGAAGGAAGGGAAAGAGGGAAAAGGGAGGAAGGGAGGAGGGAGAGAGAGGAGTCGGTGGGAGGGAAATGCAGCTGGGACAATAATTGTTTCCTGAATCTTTCATTAACTTTGATGCAAATAAAAAGGTTAATAATGACCCTACCTATCAGAAGTCAGAAATACATTAACCACCTCAGATAAGTTTCAGATTAATAATTCACCCGCAGTTAGGCAAAGAGCTAACTCACAATAAACACCTTTCCACCACCCTCCCAAATACACATAGACAGGCATCATGTTCTAATGATGAGGTGACTCCTATCTGTGAGAGTCAGATAATTACAGGCTATTTAGAATGTTTGCAGCAAGCTGTATTAGATGTTATTGAAGAATAAGTTTATGGAGTTAAATTCTCTCTCTGCTAACGTCTGAGTCTATTTGAGCTGCTAAAACAAAAATATTACTTATTAGGTAATATTAGTAAAGAGCAGAATTTATTTCTTACACTTATGGGATCTGGAAAAACCAGGATTAGAACACTGGCATATTTGATGTGTGGTGTGAACTCACTTCTTGGTTAATAATGATCATCTTTTCATTATATCCCCATGGGAAGGAGAGAATAAAGGTGCTCCCTGCAGTCTCTTTTTTATAAGGAGCTCTAATTAATAGGGGGTTCTACCTCATGACTAATCACTTTCCAAAGTCTCTGCCTTCAAATACCCTAACATCAACATCAGTATTTTAGAAGGGATACAAATACTGAATCTATTTATTTATTATCGACATGAACTTGAACAAAGTTGTTTTTCTAAGGTTCAATTTCTAGTATACAACATGAAAATAGAGATAGCACATAGTAAAACAGTGCTGTTAAAACTATTAAATTAAATAAGGGGGGCCTTAAAGACAGTACAGCAGATAGAATGCTTGCCTTTTATGCAGTAGACCCAGGTTTAATTCCCAGCATCCCATATGATCCCCAGAGCCAGGAGTGATCCTGAACATAGGAATCAGGAGTAAACTTTGAGTATTGCGAGGTATAGCCCCAAAATTAATTATTTAATTAAATATATCATGGGCCTTGGGTCAGTCTGAAGCAAGTGATCAGTAAACTACGATCTGTAAGACTTCCTCCAAGATGGTATCAGAAATCTAGGTATTTTGTCTTCTCAGAGAACAGTTCCTAGTAGAAACGGCTAGATATGTGCTAATTTAGAAGACCACTACTCTAATTATGGGATTTGTAATCCACGGAAGAATGATTTTCGGGGCTGGGGCTCTTCAATTCATCTCCAGATTCTGTCTCTTCTTTGAATGCCTTGTGAACTAATACACAATCTAGTTTCTTCTAACACTTTCTTTATGCTCTGCACCCAGAAATTGGTGAGAAACCATACAGAAGCACACTTTCTTAAGGAAAATTAAACTCACACTGAGTGTAGAAATGCACCTGGAGCTGGCTTTGTCCCTCTCCCAACTCTTTATCATGGGGAGTTCATTTCTTTTATTTTCCATTATTTTGGGTTTTGTTTTGTTTTTTGTTTTTAGCTTTGTAAAGTATAAACACAGGTAATTTCTACTTGCACAACTTTTGTGTAAATATATAGATAAGAAGAGTTGAGGGGGTCCCAGAGACATGGTGGGGGAAAGCTTTGATCTACTATAGAAGTAAAGAGATGGCAGTTGTAAGAAAGAATACTTAAAGTTATGCACTAGACTGGAGTGACAGCACAGCAGGTTGGGTGCTTTCCTTGCATACGGTCAACCCCGTTCGATTCCCCATACCTCTATGGTTCCCCAAGCCCAATAAAGAGTGATCCCTGAGCAGAGAGCCAGGAGTCAGTGCAAGCTCCATTGGGCATGACCCCAAAACAAACAAACAAAAATGTGTACCTGCACAGGTCTGAGCATAGAATTAATATATATAAGAGATACTATGAAATGAATTGAATAGAAAAAAGATGAGATAATATAGGAAATAGGGTTCTTATTTTGGATAATTTCAGGAACTGTCGACCAGGATGAGAACTCTGGAGGTTTTGGAGTTGGGCTGGGTAGCTTCTCCCTACCCCCCATACTTCCGGAAGCCCCAGAAGCCCCACCCACCATCAACCGTTGCCACCCTGTCAACTCTGACCCAGACAATAGATCTGGAAATGTCTGGACCACTTGGCCACATACAGGGCTGCGCCACACCCCCTGAAGCAACAAGAAGCTTAATAAATTCTTAGACAAGAACTTACCACCCTGCAATGTGATATAACAATGTTCAAAAGTCAATTTATTTTCTAGATCTATTTATATTAATATTGCAACTCTGTTGTCGCATCCATTTTAATCCTAGAACTATATCAACAGGGCCTCTTTTTTCTACATTAAATAAGAACATTTTAAATTTAAAAAAAATAAAATAAAATTTAAACTTATCTAGAACAACTCAAACTCTTAGAGATTGAAGAGGTCCCTTTCTGAAATCCATAGACATATGCGACAGATGTCCGTGTAAACTCGGAGTAGGGAAGGCAATGGGTTCAGTAGCTGCATCCCACAACTTTAATCTTTAGAAAGTTCGTTCTCACATCAAGCTGAAATCTGCTTTCCTGTAGCTCCCATCTGCTTTCCAGTTCTGCCATTTAATACCAAGCAAGGCAGCTGTGCCCTCCTTCGTTTGACATCTTTTCATTCCTGACCCCTCCACCTCCATCATCTCTACTTTGAACTTAAACTCTCTCCTTCTCTTTCATTCCCCACATGATTTGGTTTCATGTATTTTATCATCCCAGTGTAACTCCCTATGAAGCGATTATTTTTGGTCATTGTATGTCTTAAAATGCATCTATTAGGAAAAATCTCCAATGTTACAGATATGTCCAAACCACGTAGAACAAAAAGTGGTTAAGAACAGCAGCTATTGTAATCAGATATAGTCAGTTCTACCATGCCCTCGCTCTGTATTACTGTACAAATTAAACTTTTATAGTCTGCATCTCTATCTATAAAATGGACATAATAATAGGATTGGGATGAACTGGACTCGTGTAAAAAAGAACATTAAGAACAGCAACTGGTACACAGTGCAAAATAAATTGTGACTGTCGCATGTTGAGGTTATTGGTATTATTAGACATGCGATCCTACGGATAGTATAAAATTTTAACAGATAGCCATGCTGTAAATTTACAAAACACAGACAAAATATAAATTTTCCATAAATTGCTATCAAGCAAATATTTCCCCTATCTTAGATTTGTATAGCATATCATTTGATTCCAAATTCAAAATCTTTCTGTATTTATGTTAATCTCATGGCTCTTTTAGCACACAAACATATTAAATGCCTAATAAGGAAAATATCTTTGGCTATCAGCTACAGGACTTGATCCCACAAATAATCTTGAAGCTTTCCTAATATGAGCAAAACCCCATCACCCCATCCACCCCCATGGTCAGGGCCTTATTGCCTCTTGTTTTCCCCACCTAGATCTCTAATATTCAAACTCTCAGCATCAGGAAATGAGGTATGGGTTTATTCAATATGTTAAGCGCATGTTGTTTGAATGCTTTTGTTATGTCAAGAACTTCTTATACTCAGAACTATACCGTGGTAAAGGCAGAAAGACTCCTATTCTCATGTCCTATATACTTTCGAGGAGATTTCTAGGCAAGTTAGGCCATAAGAAATACAGCTAGCTTATAAATTCAGACCTCGAGGAGCGTTGTATGGAAACCATGAAGAGGACAAGATAGAGAGGGGTGCGGGAGGGACCCCGAGGTGATTTGGGAAGGTTCTCAGTACCAAAAGGGACATGAAGAGCCTCCATCCCCAACAGAAGCTCAGATCATCACAGCCTCAGTGGACTCCTGGAGCTCACCAGGCAGAGCCTGCTGTGTCAGTGCCAGGATTGCCAGAGAGGCTCGGTGTAGGGATCTAGACCACATGCTCCACTGAAGTTGTGGGAGTAGTTAAAATGGGAAAGCGTACTTGTAGGAACTTGGGAAGCCAAGCTTCTGAAGTCCTTAAGGAACTCAGTGCATAGGTTTATTTGACAGCTCAAATCTGGGAATTGTTTCTCTAGAGTTGGGGTCAGAGTATTGGAACTTCATACCCTGGCTTTCTGCAGATCAGAAACTACCCTCATTAGGCCAGATGATTTCTCATGAAAAGAGAAAAGGTTAGAAATGTACTGAGGAAGGATTTTGAAATTTGCATTGTCCTCTTCCAGGGTTCTGGCTAACCTGCACATTATTTGGTCACAAAATGGCCTCTTGAGCTAACTTTGGGATTTCGCTTTCACCAAGCCCTGTATCACTGTATCACTGTCATCCCATGGTTCGTCGATTTACTCAAGCGGGCACCAGTAATGTCTCTATTCCTCTCAGCCCTGAGATTTTAGCAGCCTTTTCTTACTCGTCTTTCCAAATGATTGGGGGCTCTTTGAGGGTCAGGGGAATGAGACCTATTGTTACTGTTTTTGACATATCGAATACGCCACGGGTGGCTTGCCAGGCTCTGCAATATGGGCGAGATACTCTTGGTAGCTTGCCAGGCTCTCTGAGAGGTACGTATATATCTTTTACCAAGTCCTATTTAAATGAAAAAGGAAAAAATTAGAAACTTAACAATGCCAATAAATTGACCTGGATCATAATCTGGGGTCCACCTCCACTACTCACCATGATCTCTGGAGCTGAGGAGATCATAGACTTGGCAGATGATCCTGACAAAGACAAAGCCATAGACGAGAAGGCAGCCTTTCTTTTTACTACGGAGTCAGTGGTACGAGATCAACATCACCAAACATTGGGCCACTTCTTTCTTAGGAAAACTGATTGCCCTGTATTGACTCCATCCCATGATAATCCTTCTTGATGCATTTGACATACAGTCTCAGAATATTCTTTGCCCAGAATAATGCTATGTATTATACAGAATTACACATATAAATGTAAATTCATAGGAAAGTTTCTAGAATGATTCACACAAAATATTCAGAGTAGTTACCTCAGGGGAAAGAACTGACAATGAAGAAAGGGTACTCAAACTGGATTTTTTTAAAAATGCAAGATCTTAATATTTTCAAAAAACCCTATTTTTTCAGGAATTACTTATGTAGAAAAATTAATTCTGTAAAAGAGAACACATATTACTTATATCTGAATAGACAGATGAAAAAACAGACTCAAATTTTCACACAGCCCTATATGTGAAAACTCAAAAACAAAAAAATACATAGAATTTCTGGTGAAATTCTAAAACCAACTAAAGAATCATTCTGTGAGAGCTTTATGAGAACAACACATCTTCTAAATATACTTGCTGTAAAATGTCAGTTTATATGACAATAAATTGTGTTAAATAATTTAGAAGAAAAGATCAGAGTTCAAAGGTAAAAGTGATATTAAAACCATTTAAATGTAGAATTAAATTATAAGGTGTTATAGGAAATGTAGATTCAAAATAAAGGAAAACATTTTAATTGAAATAATATACATAATACAAAATAATTAATTATTAATTCGGTTCTGAAATTCCCCAGTAACCACAAAAAGGAAAAAAAAAGGTAATAAAAAAAAAAAAGCTAAGCGCATGGCATGAGGTAAAATGGCACTAATTTCCTTATCTGCAGATCTTAAAATAAACAGTCCCTTTCATTTGGGCAATTTACTTAAACTTTCTGACTCCATTTCTTATGTTGAGAACTAAATGCAAAATAGACATCCATTGTTCAGCACAGGGCATGGCCTAAATGAAAGGCACAAGAATTAAGAGCTACAAGAGTGATAATAATATTATTTTCATTATTATATTACTTTAATACTTCTTAAAACAGAGACATAAATGTGTCATGCTACTTAATTTTCAACATCATGAAAAACTAGATGTATACTTCTCAATTCACAGGAAACAACAGAGCAAATAAAATGAGAATGACAATAGTAAAAAAGAAAATAAGTAAAAGCATGAAATCAAGGTAAAAAAAGATTTTTAAAAAATTAACTCTGTGGCTGTTGATTTCTCTTGTCTATTATTTGTTAAAATTCTTATTTAAGTTGCCATAGCACTGCACTATAGCACTGTTGTCCCGTTGTTCATCGATTTGCTCAAGCGGGCACCAGTAACGTCTCCATTGTGAGACTTGTTGTTACTATTTTTGGCACATTGAATACGCCACGGGTAGTTTGCCAGGCTCTGCCATGTGTAGTTTGCCAGGCTCTGCAATGTGTAGTTTGCCAGGCTCTGCCATGTGGGCAGGATACTCTTGTACCTTGCCAGGCTCTCTGAGAGGAATGGAGGGAGTAATTGAACCCAGGTCGGCCACATGCAAGACAAACGCCCTACCCGCTGTGCTATCGCTCCAGCTATCAAAGTTGCCATAGAGAACAATAAATAATTTTTTACTATTTTTATGTAGCAGGAATATAATATGTAGGAAAATTATCACAGACCATTGACCCAGAAGCTCAGTGATACCTTCAAGAGCCTTGTTCTGCCATCTCAGTAAGGACAAGCAGCAAGGTGACATGTATAGCATGTATAGGATCAGAACATGATGAGATCCAGACAAGAAAGAAAGAATGCTGGGTTTCTTGGATGTGAAGAAATTTCCTCCAGAAACACCCCCAAACACAGTTATATGCTCCATGTTAAAACTGAGGTCCCAGTCCATTCCTCAACTAATCACAGCAGAGGGCAAGACTACATTTAGATGAACTGGGTCTATCTTAGAATTGGATAAGTTTATATTCACCTGGAACACAAGAGATACATACATGGAAATATCTCAATTCCATTAGGACAAAGCAGGAAGGACTAGGTATGGGGCAGGGAACCCCAATGTCTACTACGTGTATCAGTATGGAAAATAATTATCAGTTTAATTAACCATCTCATTAATAGACAAAGGCTTTTATGTTTGGTCAAAATAAAAAATACACAAGCTACAACTCATGCAAGGTCAGAACTAGAGGTTAAATGCTTCGCCAAGATGTATGTACACAAAAAGGAAACAGAGATGGAAATTGCAAACAAAGCATTAAAGAGGCCAAGAGAGGCATTTTAAATTGATTACAGTGTAATCCACAATTAGGATATAATAAATGCACATCTTTATCTCACATTATATTAAAAAATCTTACACCACAAAGCAAAATCTCTGACAAACAAAAACTAGAGAACCATACAGTAATCACAGTAAAGTTGGATGCTTTTCCAGGATTGGGCTGATCATATTGTTAGGGAACAGTGGAACTTTCCAAATAATATAATTAATATTTATTTAAAATTTTTGAGCTTAAGTATCTTCTCAGAGCAGAAGTCTAGTGGACAATAAAATTAAAGTGTTTCCGGTTATTATCTTGTAAGCGTTTATATCCCAAACCCCAGGTAGGCAGTAGCACCCTGAAATACCTCCCTGATGCTCAGTACAGCTCTTATCTCTCCTCACCGCCAGGGCAGCCCCATCAATTCTGACATTATGTCCCTCAACTAATGTTCTGAAGGCTTCCTCCAACTGCCCAGCTGCCATCTTTGCTGCCCACTCATAGAGACTTCACTTTGTTCTCTGGATAAGGCTCAGAGAAATCTTTCTTCTGCCCCAAGATGGAAAGCAGAATACAACCTTCAGCAAAGATTTCCTAAGAGGTCACAAAAAGGGGAGAAAGAATAGTCACAGTTCACGAATGCACCCATCGAGAGCTCAGCCCCAAGTTTGACCTCAGGGTCCCTCCCACAGCCATTCTTGCTTTATTCTTACACTGTCCCTCAGAATCTCCTTCCCGGCCAGCTGTGTCCTTGTGTGTCTCCCCAACGAAGTGCTACAGCCCAGGCTTGATCTCCTCAGGCACTGACTGAGAAAAGGTCAGTCTCCCTCAGAAGAAATCATTTTCTTCTCCAGTAGCTGCATGTGTTCAGGCCCATCAGTGCTAGTGAAATATTTCACTTGCTAATAGTCCATGTTCAAGACTCTTAAGACTATGTCTAAGGAAATCTAGGCAATCCCACATAAACATGTATCAGTGCTATGTGTTATCAATAATGAATACAATATATTGCCAAATGTACACAACACAACAAAAATGAATTGTATATTAATTATTAGTAAATATCAATAAAATGCAAGGAGGAGAAATTTAGGATTTGGGGAATTTTTTGTGTTGTTTTTGTTGCCATTGTTTTGGGACATACCTGGCAGTGCTCAGAGTTACTCTTGCCTATGTGCTCAGGGATAACTCCAGGCAGGCTCAGGGAAACACATGGAATTTGAGGATTAACTCCAGATTGGACTCATACAAAGCAAGTGCCTTACCCCTACCCGCAGTCCATCTCTCTGGCCCCTAAAGGGAAATGTATAGCAAAGAGAGAAAAAACCAAAAGCAACTATCTAGAAAATAAAAAGGTATTCTTAAATCACACCATTCTAAAATTTTTAAATCACTACCTAGAAAAGTGCAACAAAAACTTCATGCAACAGCCAAAATTTTATTGCAACAAGGTCTTTAATATCTACACAATTTTAATCAGGTTGAAAAATATATGTGCAACATATCAAATTTAATTATCAGAAGAAAAATGAGAAAGCCTAAGGTTATAAAAATTTTAATATGAATTAAATATGATAAAAATAAAATTGCTAAATCTTAGAAATAAATATTTTATGTACTTTTTGAATTTTACCACACATCGTTGAGTGATCTATAATAGAACAATTCAAATATTGTTACAAAGTTCATTTCTAAAGGTTTGTTTGAAATCCTGATATACATAAAACAACCAATTTCTAGAGATAACCTGAATTTATATGGAAGAAGTATCATGGTATAATTTTTCATGCCCAGATATCAGCTGTGCAAATAATTTTTGAAAATTATAAGTATAAAGAAGTTTATAAAGTTCCGTTTTTATCTTTAAGACACTGTGATTTGCGATAGCATTTATACTAATGTTTTTGGCATACACCTATACTATGCCACACTCTCCATCGTGGTGCCAATATCCCTACTTCATGTTCTCACCTCTCCCCTCTTTAGCAGACTTTGTTATGCAGCAAGCCTCTGAGAGCTCGTTTTTTCACTGACTTTGTCTATTCGCTCACTTTGTTTCTTTATCCCAAATGAGTGGGATCATGTGGATTTCCACCTTCTGACTCACTTCACTTAGCCTGACACTGCTGAATTGCATCCCAGTATTAGAGAAATTCAAGATTTATCTTTTATTTAGCTAGACAGTATCTCATTATAGATAGATAGATAGATAGATAGATAGATAGATAGATAGATAGATAGACTGACAGATAGATATACCATAACTTCTTTATCCAGTTATCTGCTATTGGACACTTGAATTGTTTCTATATCTTGGCTATTAAAGATAACACGTAATAAACATAGGTCAATAAATCATTTTAATCAATGTTTTTGTGTTCTTGGGACAGAGAAATATATTATTAAAAAGAAATGTCAAAGAGCTAAATATCTAGAACATATATCCAAATAAAGAACATAGAAGACACAAAAACATTAAATATTAAAATATATATCCATAAGTTCTTTCAGTTATTCAGTAATGAAAAGAAAAATTTACTAGAAAAACATCAATGAATCAAAGTTTAATCATGAAGATAAAGAATATCTGGACTGATCAAAAATAATGGAGAAAACCTCAAAATCTATTTATAGACAAGAAAAATGTGTGTTCTTTAAAACTCTCAAGGATGGCTGGAGAGAAGGTACAGTTAGTAGGGTGCCTGTCTGACCAGGTTTGATCCCCAACATCCCCAACACTGCCTATGGTTCCCTAAACCTTGTCAGATTTGAACCCTGAGCACAGAGTCAGGAGTAAGCACAGAGTACAGCTGGGTTTGACCCAAAAAATAAAACCCTAAAACCCCATGGAACAAATAAACTTCCATGCTATATAAAATAACTCCAGAGCTCATTTAAAATGGAATATATCCACTTACTTTTTAATAGGCCTGATATTAAGATTTGATAATGTATGCACTTACGTACCATACACCCCACACACAATTACCTGTGGATCCAAACACCTGTGGATGCTATTTAGTGATAATACAGAAAGTTTCCAAATAAAATAGCAACACAAATCTATAATCAAATAATAAAAATACCATACAACTCTGCTCCCTTTCCTTCTTGTCAACGTTGAGATATACTCTTTATAATTAAGAAACCAAAATACACACATACACATTGACCAAGGCTACCAGTTTAGGCTACATGGAACTCTTTCCTGGAAAACATTTGTTTGACTATGACTGAACCGAGACAGAACTTTGTACTGATAAACGCCCCGGGGTGGTCAATGGGGGGCTGTGCCCTGAAGACTGCTTTGAACTACACCAATTCCTCATGACCATATTTTAAAAGTGCATGTGCAGTGACGTAAACACACACACACACACACACACACACACACACACACCCCACTATGTCTTTTCTGTCATTTTCTGTACATGTATTATATAATTACGTATGCTAATTGCATGCTCCTCAACAGCAATTGCTCCATTTCTCCCTTATAAATATGCATATCATTTTTTTCCTGGAAAGTTCCAGGGATGTTAGGTCACCTTAACTCTACTTCCCTAAAATTAGACTCCTTTTTTCTTTTTTCCCCTTCTATTTCTATTGAGACCCTGGAGCCTCCGTCCCCCTTGGAGAGCCCGGCAAGCTACCAGGAGTATCCCGCCCACATGGCAGAGCCTGGCAAGCTACCTGTGGGGTATTCGATATGCCAAAAACAGTAACAAAAACAGGCCTCACTTCGTTATTGGGCTACACTAGCATGCGACAGGGAAGAATGGAGATGTTACAGGTGCCCGCCCGAGCAAATCGATGAACAACGGGATGACAGTGCTACAGTGCTACAGTGCTATTTCTATTGTGGTACTGTGATTTATATACTATTGATGATAAGAGTTTCATGTACACACCATTCCAACACACACACAAACACACACACACACATACAGACATACCACCAGAGTGAAAGCATCCCTCCACGAAAGTCCCCCAAATCCCACCCCTCATCCCAGGAAAGCTCAGTTCTGTAAACCAACTCTCATATTCTGTTGCATTTAGCTGTATCTTTTTTTCCCTTAGTGAGTTTATGTCCTACATACAATTTTCTTCACTGGCAAAATTGTATTAGAAATATATGCATCTTAATATTGTGTGTGGGATTCTTAATTGATTTAGGCTTTGGAGATGAAATATAGCACTGATTAAGCATTGATAACAAGTATCAATACCCTTAAATTAATAAAATGCACATTTGCTTTCCGGAGGGGCGGGGTGGTGACCGCCATCTTATAAGGCCCACTAAACAGAGGTACGAGCCTGCTGCAATGGGACGCTTGGGAGATCTCACGATGGAGAGGCAGCGCCGCTCTCCGCCCAGATGTGATCCAGGTGGCCGCAATGTGTGGCCCCTCCATTGCTGAACACCATGATCCTAGAGGCCATCTAACCACCAGCAGCTTCTTGCAGAAATGCCTCCAGACTGTGAACTAAGCCATGGCCCCATGCCGCCCCAGGAGGGGAAAGATTTTTCTCTCTCGGCTTTTCTTTTCCGGCATTGGGACTGCCATCTTATAAGGCCCACTAAACAGAGGTACGAGCTTGCAATAATGCAATTTTTGGCAGAAATTTCCCTGGACTTAGCTACTAAACTACAGAAATCCAAAACCGTATGGCCATGATCTCTTCATTCTCAGCAAGGGAAAACAAATTCTCAAATGCTGCTTTTCCAACAGGTTCTATTTTGAGGGGAAATTCTAAATAATAACAGTGAGTTTTATATTGAAACATTGAATGTAATTAAAGTAAAGAGAAATTAAAGTGAAAGTTATCACCTACACAGGTGAGAGGTGGGAATCGAACCCAAGTTGGCTGCGTGCAAGGCAAACACCCTACCCTCTGTGCTATCACTCCAGCTCCCTAGAATTTTTAAATTAAGAGGTTTCATGATGAATAACTTTGTTAAATCTAAAAGGTATAGCATTAATGTGAACTTTAGTTTGTAAAACAAAACTAGACTAAGAAGGCAAGAAAGAAGAACGGGGGGAGGGGAGAGAGAGAGAGAGAGAGAGAGAATATACAAACACCAAATGTTAGCTAAGATGCGGGAACATAGATGTGTTCTGTTTTCTTCTTATATCTTCCTGGGTGTTTGTTTGGTTTGTTTTTTTTTTAATTTAAAGAATAAGTGTTGCTTTTAATATCAGGAAAAGGGTGTCATTTTAAAAATAGTCATTGTTTGCATCAAAACACTTATTTAGGTGGAAGAATTTAGATTATAGTCAAATCTCCTTGAATTCAGCTATAGCCACAAACCATTATCATCTTCTTTACCATCATAAGTACATCTAAAGCCTTTTTAGTTTCATGTAGGTGATATATAGTAGAGACACAGATATATAACAAATTGGCCAAAATCAAGAAATGGAAAGCCCAGTTTAGCCTTGCCTGTAGAACTCTGTGCTCTCTTAATAATTTAACCTGTATTTATTTTTGCTTTCTCTATTGTACACATTGTACTCATCTTTCATACCAGGACAAATCACTATTGAATCTCTCTTGCAGTGGCACAAAAGAATACATATTCAGAAAAGCATGGTAAGTAGGCATTTTCCTTTATACTCTGACAAAAATCATATAAATAACCTGATGGTGATCCTAAAGAAGACAAAGGAATAAGATTCCATTTTCTTAGGTTAGAAAGAAGATGGGCTGGAGCGGTAGCACAAGCGGATAGGGCATTTGCCTTGCATGCACCGACCTGGGTTTGATTCCTCCGCCCCTCTCAGAGAGCCCAGCACGCTATTGAGAGTATCTAGCTCGCATAGCAGAGCCTGGCAAGCTCCCGTGGCATATTTGATATGCCAAAAACAGTAACAAGTCTCACAATGAAGACGTTACTGGTACCCGCTCGAGCAAATCGATGAGCAACAGGATGACAGTGACAGTGACAGTGACAGTGACAGGAAGAAGACTAAGCACCTCCACCCCACCCCCAGACACCACAGGTTGAAATTTGTGGGCCCACCATGAATGGAACTGAAACTATTATCAAAGAGAACTGGTGCTCAAGGAACTGCAGGGGGAAGGAAGTGGAGAGAGAGAGAGCAGTAAACTTGGATTAATCAGACCCAGGTAGCAAACCATTCTCCATACAAGAATTTGCTATCCTAGGGAGTCTTTTTCCCTCCCTCCTAGAGCAAATTTGACAAAGATGTTCATCATATATTCTATATATCTAAGCTCAGTCTGCCATAAACAAGAGCTATAGATTGAATGGCTCATAAACAATAGAAATTGATTGATGACAATTTTGGAAGCTGGAATTTGGGATCAGGTGCCAGTGTGGTGAAGTTCCGGTGAGGTCACTCTTCTCAGTGACAGCTAACATCTCTGAGCACCCTGACATGGCAGACAGAGGGTGAAGGAGCTCTCTGGAGACCCTCTTTTAAGGGTACAAATCCCACTCTTGACAGTTCCACTCTTACTACCTTATCTCCCAAATGCCCCACATCCTGATACATTGATTGAGGTTAGGACATCAACATATGAATTTTGAGATAGGGTCAGAGCAGATTTGAACATTTAGTCCACTGCAGCACAGTAGGTGGAAAAGCCTTATATGAAACTTTATCAGGGTTTACATGAATATGAACTTTCAGTTTATAAAGCGAAACAAGACTTATCCCATCCAGAAGTGGACTGCAGACTGATGTGAGTGTTTTCAGCAGATTCAAATGAGCCAAAGGAATAAGAGCATTAGGAAGAATATCTTAACCCTAAGGAGGAACTAGGACATCCCTACAAAACTTGTCTTTTAAGGCCATTTAAGGACACCTCCCACTTTGGGGCTTGGCTAAGCTTCTGTGATGTTTTCTTTTTCCTTCCATTTTGATTGTGCATTCAAAGAATAGGGACCAAATGCCAGTGAGTAGAAATAAAAGGCAAAGGAACTGGAAATGTTCTTGTATCTGTGAGGAGCAATAAAGAGTTGCATTCTCTTTCCATGTGTTTGTTATTACAGTTTGTCTCTGTTCTAAATTTAAAAATTGTTTATCCTTTCTCACATCAGCATGTGTCAGAAAAAAAACGCATAAATTGCATTTACCCAACTGGATTTGTCAACAGAGAAACCATTTTTCCTTCTTTCCTTTATTTCAGTCTAGAAATTTGGTCCTCTTACTTGGATCCCAAATGGGAGAAAATAATAATCAAGGATTGATTTATTTGTGTGGACAAAATGATTTGATGTTGTTTCTTGTCGTTGACAGAATGATCTGGGTGGAATTGCTTTCCATTGATAAAACTGTGATGAAATGTTATTCGTTGGATGAATAAAGTTAGAAGTCAAGAGAAATTGCTTTGGCTCACATGGTATTTTTTCAGCCGTCAGTCATTTCTTGGCATTTTATCACATCATTGTCTCTGCTCCCATCATATTGACTTCGTTGTCTGTTATTAATTGAAGCATGACTTTTCTTTCAAAACTACAACAAAGAACACAAACTCCAGAAAATGGAAGAAGTTTCACTTTTGCTTTTCCTTGTTCCTGCCTATCTGGTTCTCTCTAGTAAAACTTAGAAGATCTCAAAGCATTGTGGCCTGCTTGAAAGGAACATGCTTTGAAAGGAAGACTCCAGCACTTGGCTCCATTCAGATTTCTTTATGGCCTCGTGCAGATACAAATTTTATAATGAAACTCCCTCCTGGGAGTTTTTGAATGGAGAGAATGTAAGAATGTAAGAACCTAGCATGGAGATAAAGACCTGACATTTCACAGCCTAGATGCATCTCAAAAGTATAATACTTAGTGGAACAAAATCAGACCCCAAAATCAGGCAGACTTTTGGGGTCTATTTACATACAGTCTGAAAGCAAACAAAATGAATCACTGGTGATAGAATTAAGGGAACTGGGGACAGTGATGGGTGGGTGGAAAATGGAGCACTCCTGAGAGAGTAAGGCTGTCTTTCAATCTGGATGGTTACTGAATTCATTTACAGTTTAAAAAAAAATCGCCGTAGTACTGTAGCAACACTGTAGCACTGTAGTCCAGTTGTTCATCGATTTGCTCCAGTTGGCACCAGTAACATCATTATTGTAAGAGTTGTTACTGTTTTTGGCATATCAAACATGCCACGGGGAGCTTGCCAGGCTCTGCCATGCGGACGGGATACTCTCAGTAGCTTGCCGGGCTCTCCTAGAAGAATGGAGCAATCGAATCCGAGTCAGCCGCATGCAAGGCAAACACCCTACCCGCTATTATCACTCCAGTCCATAAAATTGTGTATACATGTTATATTTAATGAACTATTAAAGACTTTAATTACTATAAAAAGTGACTTTTTAAAAAGTCCTCCATTGATTAGATGTGATGAGAAGAAATGAATTTCTAGAAAACCTACAGGCAAGTCAATGTTTTCCAAGCATTTATGAGTAATAAGGTAGAGGAACTGTGGGAAGTAGATGGAAGCTGAGGTTGATTTAGAGAAGTTGAGTTCCGGGTGCTATCCGTCAGGATGCACAGTCCAATCTTAGAAGAGAGACTGACCGATGACACATATTCAGGTGGTATCCATATTATAACTATACTATAAATTGGTAATTGCAAGTTATTAGAATGATAAATTGGTGATAACTCTAAGTGATGATAACTATAAATTGTAGTGGAATGGGATCATGATGATAAAAGACAAAATGAGAAGTGGTTGGTTGAGGAAGAGCAGCAAAGGTACTTGTCAGGATTATAAATTTCCATCCTTGAGATGTGAAAAGGTCAGACTTCCCCTCCACTCTCTCTTCAAGGACCACAGAAAATGGGTGCATTCCACTCAAAAGAAAAATTGAGCTAGTTCCATGCCTGTCCATGGCCCATTTTGCTTCTTGATCTGGACCTAGGTATATTCCATTCACATCTAAGTACCTTGTACAAATTTGATGTAAGAATGAATCTGTCACAGACCAGTCGTAACCAGTCTTGATAGGCTTTTGCGATGTCAAATAAGACATGAAGTAAAACCCATAGATGACTTCAATTGATGCATATGTATAGGCAAAATGAGGTAAGCAAATTAAAGTACCTAGCTGAAGGAGAATCAGGGGCCATAGGTAGAAAATTTTATCTTGAGTTTGGACAGAGGAACGGAAAATAGCTATTAACATTTCTCTCATTTATAATCCCTGTCCCCATTATTCCACTACCATTGAGTAAAGACACACATAAAATAAGTTCTCCTGCATTTATTAGACAGTCAATAATACCTAGCAACAGGCAGGTCAGCAAAAATGACAGATGAACCCACAACATGGAAATTACCAAACAAAACCATTGTTTGTTTTGAAATTAATGCTGCTTAGAATCAATAGTGTATTGGGAAACTGATATTGACTACAGCGTGTTTGTAGTGGCTTTTGGCGGGGTTGCAGAGGGCACTGGCTCTCTTTTCACCACAGTGATTAAATTAGGAAGCCATTGAGCACAGTTGTTATCCCATTGTTCATCCTATTGTTATTAAAGAGTAACCAACACCTAAGAGAGCTCAGGGGATATTAGTAATTATTTGTCAACTTGTATTTCAGTACTAGTATTTTATCATTTATATTGGTAAGGAGACATTCGCAGCTGTGTGACCTCTTATAGCCTAGTTCTCCCTCTTGGAGAACCTGGCAAGGTGCCAAGAGCATCCTGCCCGCACGGCAGAGCCTGGCAAGCTCTCCATAGTGTATTCAATATGCCAGATACAGTAACAATGGTAGGTCTCATTCCCCTTACCCTGAAAGAGCCTCCAATGTGGCACCGCTGGGAAGAATGAGTAAAGAGAGGCTGCTAAATTCTCAGGGCTAGGATGAATAGAGATGTTACTGGTGCCCGCTCGAGCAAATTGATGATGAATGGGATGACTATGCTACAAAGACTAAGGAAACTCATACATAAAATAAAGTCTTATTTTGCATCTCAGGGTCAGCATCTAATTAAATCTCAATTAAAAAGAGAGTAAACTACACCAATACCAACCACTTCATTGTCCACATAAGGTGATATAAACCCTAAGAGATCAAGAGAGAAATCTAGAACTCAGTTTTCCTGAGATTATCTCATTTTAGGGACCTGTAGTCATTTGACTACTTCTGTTCTAAGATTTTGAATAATTGTATCAGAGAGTACCCAAGAAATATTAGAAACTGCCATAGTCTGTAATTTACATTCTATGAGGTGAGGCAGTGTGGTTCAATGGAAAGGTGTGGAAGCCATCGGTTCAAACTTCAGCTTGTTTACCTTTGACCAGAAAGACCCAAGATAAGCTTTCTAATTACTTCATGCTCTCATTTACATAGGAGATAAAGCAACTTCCTGTGAGTTAGCTCTCAGGTGTAAATAAAATAACATGAGAAGCCATTAACACAAATCAGACATGCACCATACAAAGGTCTCTCCTTTTTCTCTTTCTTTCATCTTAGAGTATATAGATTGGAGAAAAACCCCAGGCCATTAAATGTTTTCCTTTGTCTCTGAATTAGGGAATTAAAGGTCACTATCCCATATATGTGACTGACCTGTGAACCCCAGCCTTCAAGAATGCCATCATTGATTGGCCCTGTTTGTGCAGTTATGGGCATCTCAACTGCTTCCAGACTGATTCTCATAGTCTGGGGAACAGCTAACACCTGCCCACCAGTCTTCCCATTCACTGCATGCAACACCGTGTCAGCCCTACACAGACTATAAAAAAAAATCTCAACAGAGGTTTCATCTTCATCGCTTCGAAGCAATAGGTAACTTTGGTGAAGGAATCTGAGGGAGAATTTACATATCTTCCATTTATCTAGAGACCCATCCATCTAAAATAAATGAGCCAAGGGGAAATTCACTAATGGTGCCAAGTCATCAGAGGACCCCTGCATCCCGGATGCAGATAAAAAGAGGTAGCACATACTCAGAGAAATATGATGAGATACCCCTATAGAGTTCCTGCTTCAAACATACCACACATACACATGCAAGAGCGCGTGCACACACACACACACACACACACACACACACACATGCACACACATACACAAGCATAAAAACTATGGGACACACGTGCACACACAGCACAAGCATACAAGTTCACTCCCCATTTTACACACATACCTTCACAGAGAGATGGCTTGTGTATCACGCTGTTGCCTGCCCAGAGCAGGAGAATTCCTCTCCCACCTCTCTACATGCAGCCCCACAGCGGACAAATGTAGGCTTGGAATTAAAAGAGAATTTTCCCTTATGTTCTAATTCTCTTCAATCTAGAGCCAACAACCTTGGCCAGGTCGTCTAAGCACAGAAATCTCTATTTGCTCATCTGAAAAATGGGAGCAAGGATGGTCGTTATCTCACAGCACTGCTGCAAGATTTCACTGAAAGAATAGAGTTGGAGTGGGTGCACACTGCCAATCAGAACTAACATTTAGAAATTATCAAGGGAGGCACGGAATTCCGCAATTTCAACTCAGAGACCACAACAAATTAAAGATAAAGATGTCATGTCACCTGATCTGGACTGGCATGAAGTTTAGGGCCAGATTCATTTATCCCACTCGGTGTCAATATTCCTAAATTGTAACTTAGAACTCTGTGAGTTTGGCTAGATTATGGCCCCATGCTACTAAGGTTTTACTTATAAAAAAATATTTATTGATTTGCTTTTCAGAACTCTGAAAACTGTTGACTTTTGAAGCAAATGTGGTTCGAAGGACTTGAACCAGGAACTGGAGAGCAGTCCACTATTGTTATCTGCAGTTTCTGTAACAAAAATAAGATGTGATCTGCAAGAAGAACCATCACATCTGGGTTATGATGGGCGGTAACAGATCTTACCGACCACTACAGCACCCTCTACCCCTCAGCTGCTCCTCTCAGCGGGAGCTGCCGGTGAGTACCCAGGCTGCCTTCTTCCTTCTCCCTCCTTTTCCCATCTCAGGAAAGATGGAAGTTTCTCACAGCCTGACCACCAAGGCCCTCTGGCCCTCCTATTTCTTGTTGATGATGCTGACCTCTCTCTCTTACTCTGTTCTTTCTCATTCACTTATTCATGTGTACTCTCTCTCTCTCTCTCTCTCGTTCTTGCTCTCACACTCACTCTCATAACTCTGCTGGCCCCATTCCAGGGCTCCCTCTAAGATGTTATTTCCAAGTTGATGGAGATTGGGGATGTCCAAGACATTCAAAGCATGTCTTCACCACATCCAGGCACTGAGAGCTTCTGACTAGCAGAGGCCACGACCTGAATGTCCACACCAGTCTGGGGGCCAGGACCTACACACTTAACTTATGCATTGGGTTTTCTTTCCTCTTGTAACCCTATCACACTCAACAAATAGGTGGTTCTTTCTAAGCCCCTGTCACTGCAAGGCCAGATGGCACTTTTCAGAATTGGTGCACCCAAGCCCTTGGCTTTTGATTTGGGAGCTTACCTGGGGAGCTATGAAATACCAGTAGGTAACCATATCCCAGACCAATTAATCTTCCGGGGTCTCTTGGGATGAGATGGAGGTGTCATATTTTCTAAAGAAAAAAAAAGCACTCCATTATTTTTGAGGGGCAACCAGTACAGAGATGAAAAGCTAACCGTTTACAGGGTCTCCAGAAGAAAGGCCACATTGGCTTATGTTTGTAAGACCCACTAGTAATCCTCCCCTCAGTGACCCCAGGAGACAGGGATTTGGGCCTAGGTCTTAAGAGGAGGAATCATTTCCCAGAAAAAAACGTGCAGTTAAGCTGGAGTGATAGTTCAACAGGCTGAGTATGAACTTTGCACATGACTGATCCAGATTCAACCCCCAAAACTGTATATGGTTCCCTGAACACCACCAGGAATGATCCCGGAGCACTGCCAGTTGTGATCCAAACACACACAAAATATTTTTTAAAATAAAATTGAACTGGAGATAGTACAGCTGGTATGGCTCTTGCCTTGCATGCATGCATGCATGCAGCCAACTTGTCTCGATTCCTGGCACCTGATATGGTTTCCCAAAGAGGTACAGGATTGATCTCTAAAGGAAGGGAGAAAAAAAGGAAGGAAGGAAGGAAGGAAGGAAGGAAGGAAGGAAGGAAGGAAGGAAGGAAGGAAGGAAGGAAGGAAGGAAGGAAGGAAGGAAGGAAGGAGGAAAGGAAGGAAGGAGGAAAGGAAGGGAGAGAGGGAGGAAGGGAGGGAGGGAGGAAGGGAGGTAGGAAGGAAGGAAAGAAGGAAGGAAGGAAGGAAGGAAGGAAGGAAGGAAGGAAGGAAGGAAGGAAGGAAGGAAGGAAGGAAGGAAGGAAGGAAGGAAGGAAGGAAGGAAGGAAGGGAGGGAGGGAGGGAGGGAGGGAGGGAGGGAGGGAGAGAGGGAGGGAGGGAGGGAAGGGAAGTTTGTGTGGGATAGAAACCATGGGTGAGAGCAGCATATGCTGAGGACTGGGCAGGAAGCCATCCTAGATCAGCATTCTGGGAGACTTGCTGGCCACCTCAGGGCTCCTAATGTAGGGTCACCAGAAGAATAAATGGTGTACAGACAAAACCGAATTTCAGATAAGTAATGAATCCTTTTATAGCGTAGTATAAGTAGGGTTAGTACAAATATTATCAAAAATTATGTATTATTTATCTGAATCCAAATTCAAGTGGATATCCTGAATTTGTATTTGCCAAATCTTGCCATACTTGGAGGGGGAGGGAGAGTAGTCACACATATACAAACACACACACACACACACACACACACACACACACACACACAGAGTTCTTCCCTCTTGGCTCATGAAAATGTGTCCATTGCAAAAAATATAAGGACAAT
The DNA here is from genome assembly GCF_027595985.1 of Sorex araneus. Taxonomy (NCBI): domain Eukaryota; kingdom Metazoa; phylum Chordata; class Mammalia; order Eulipotyphla; family Soricidae; genus Sorex; species Sorex araneus. Next base: position 347,562,265 of record NC_073303.1, on the reverse strand, counting down.
GTATGTTATTTTGGAAGACGTACTCTATTCATTTGCGAAATAAATAGAATTTGCCTCTCCATTAAAGATAGAGCAGGTTTATCTTTCTTTTCCTTCCAGAGGCACAGTCCTTCATATTAGCCAAGCCTTAGCAAGCCTTTTCCTTCTATCAAAGGCACATGAGTGGAAGGAATTAGGGGGTGCTTTCCCTTTCTGTGATACTTCAGGAATCTGGAGATAAGGCATCACTGGCTCAACCCCCCTCCACTGCCTTCTGCCTGCTGGTCTTTCCCAGTAACTCCCCAAAGGGCCTGGGCTCAGGGCTCTCATTTGCCCCAAGCCTGGGGATCTTTATTTGGGGAAACAAGGGCGCAGGAAACTGGGATACTGCAGAGATGCTGCTAATTGGAGCAAAAGATTTCCCCAACTGGAAATAGTAGCTCTAGGCGAGCTCAGCGCTGAGGAGGCCTATGAAACTCCAAGGACCTGACTCCAGCCTGCAAAGCCTAGACTGAAGTCCCGTGGAGGCCACGCTGGGACGGCGCAGCCTGACTCCAGCGCCAGCAAACAGGAGGAAGCTCAGGTCTGCGCCTCCCCTACGACACTCGAGTGATTTTCTAATCTTCACTGATGCACACCTGAAACCTATATAATGTTATAAAGCAATATTAATGTTTTAGTGAATAATATAATTTTCATAAAAGTTATTGAGGACAAATAAATATTTTTTTCTTTTAAAACTCTGTCTCTCTATAAGAAGAATATTTGTTCCAGATCCTCAGGAATGCCTGATGACGCCAGGCTGATGCAAGCGTTACCTTGCAAGACTCTACAAGGGTCATCCAGCATGGTCTTCAGCAGGAGCTATTACCTCCCCAAGTTCTGCTGTAAACTGTGAGGGACCCTGGTTGGGTACCCTGAAGATCCAAGGGATCAGTCTCAGCAAGGTCTGACTTCTACAAAAGACCATCTCCTGCTCGAAGGCCCTGGATTCACAGTGCTCGCTGCATCTCTCTTATGTAACCTGGTTCCTTCCAACCTGTCACTACCTGTGAAAACCCCCTCAGACATTGACGGGGGGACTGGGGTGCCTTCTACACACCCCACATCCTTTTTTGTCGCACAGCAGCTAGCCTGGTGCTGGTGTTTTGTGGCGAGATTGCTGATGGATGAACAAGGGAAAAATCCATTAGGAGTGACAGCCGTCTCCCCTTTAAATGCACGTATTTTCTAGCTCCTTCATCTTTCAATCTGCAATAAGGCCAAAAAAAAAAAGGCCGCAATTATTAGGTTCATCCTATAAGCTATAAAACAAGATTTGGATCTATGACTTTCCCCAGTGGGCTGTAACTCATCTGTGACAAAGCCAGTCCAGTGCTCCACCTTGGAGTCCTGCCTCAGTGCTCTTTCTGGGCTCCTCACCAGGCAAGTGAGGCTTGAAGGACATGCTGGATACAAATCACCGAATTCCTGAGAGCTCTCACCCCAGACATAGAAACCAGCTGTGATCCATTTGTCCAATAGTAGGCAGTTAACAGTTTTGTTTGTTGTATCAAAATATTAGGAAACAGACCAGAATGCCAATGGATGGTGAGAAAACAGATAGGCTGACATCTTTCCAGTAAAAAAATGATCAGCTAGGGGGTGCGAGACATGGCTTAAGTGGTAGAGCACATGTCTAGCTGGTGACACCCCCGCCTTTAGTCTTCAGAACCATATGTCACAAGAGCACTCCAGCCCCAAGCAGCATTGCACCAAACCATTAGGGCTGTCCCACTGGGTCCCCCTGCTCTGGGTGTGGCCCTATACAAAAATACATTACCGGCTGGAATATATTCTCCGAGAAGAAAATCAAAGCATTCTAAATCCAATGGTATCTCTTTGGGGCATGTTCATTTAGTGAGCCCCTAAATACTAGTCGAGGATTGGCAAGTTTGGAAACTGGAATATAGTCGGGGAGCAAATCATAGTGGCTTCCTGTCCTCGTGAGTCTTTGTTCTAGTGGGATGATGAGCAACGTGAAATAAACCAGAAAGACAAGCAACAAACCATTAATTAATGAGAGCCCTCTAGAAAGTTATGAGGGGGTATGAGAAAGGGGGCCAAGGAGTTGATTTTCCCCCTTCACTTCCCTACTGGAGCCATGACTAAAGGTTGCACACTTAGTTGCAAAGCTCACACAGACTCGGGCATGCATTCAATTTCACACAATTTGTTGCAATGCCAGGGACCCCAAAGGGCAGTGCCACTGGGATCCCACTTTGCCTGTGATCCTGGGGTGGGGACCGGTGAGGTCCAGGACCCAAGCCCTGTCATCATGTATGCGAATCAGGCATTCTACCACTGAGACAGTCCCAGGTGCCCTAAGGGACTCCACAGTTATGTGTTTGTGTGTTTCTGGGGGGTGGCGAATCTGCCCATACCTAGTAGTACTCAGGAACTACTCCCAGCTTGGTGCTCGGGGCTCACTCCTGGCAGTGCTCTGGGGATCAAACCAGGGCCTCCCGCATGTACATCATGCACTGTCTGTTGAGAAATCTTACCAGCCCTGAGAAGCTGCTTTAGACTGAACGTCAGGAAGGCCTCTTGGAGGTGACTTTATCCTAGATCCTGTCTCACTGGATGTGGCAGCCACAGAAAGATGCAGAAAAAGCACCTTCAGGGGGAGAGAACATAACAGTGCCCCAAACCAAAGCTGGGAGCAACCTATGGGCTTCCAAGAATCAGAAAGGCCAGCGCAGGGAGAGTGGGGCGGACAAGAAAAGATCAAAAGAAAATGATAACAGAGGACAGGGCATGACCTTGAGCAGTCCAGCTCTGAGGCCTGGCAGCCAGCAAGCAAGAGTCGGGTCACTTCTGTGCATGGGGCTGTCTCAGCTGACCTGTGTTTTGGAACACGTCGCTTGGCTTCGTGAAGAATGGATTTAGGTGAGCAGTAGAAACAAGGAGCGAAGTTAGAAGGAGAATGTGTGATACTCCTCCCTGTGAAGACTGTGTGGAGGAAGGAAAAAATGCAGGATTCAGGATGTGATTTTAAGCAAAGTTAGTAATATTTTCCAGTGAAGGTACTCAGTGAATAAGGAGTGAGATCAATTCCATTTGGGCTTCTCCTTGGTCTAAGTAAGTAGATCTGTGGGGTGCCTTTACTGAGATGGGAAAAAGAAAAGCTAAAGGAAGAAACTGAAAGCCTCCTTTGGGGACATTTTAAGTCTGCAATTTCTATCAGACATCCAAGAGGAGATGAAGGGAAGACAGCGGGTGTCTACGGATTAGGGAAAGGCTAGACCTACACATTCGAATTTTGGAATCCTGACATAGAATTTGCAGTTAAACTTTAAATATGTATATTTCTGGAGACCAGGGGTGGTTCAGTTTGCCAAAAGCACCTTCCTTGCAAGCTATGAGACTGCGAAGTCAATCCCCCGTGCAGTCCACATGTGCTGAGAGCAGTCTCAGGGGACGGCTGTGTGGGCACCTCAGGGACGCAACAGAGAAAGCAGCCAGGTGTACGTGAGCACTGCAGCTGAATGTGTGGCCCCAGCAAGCCCCCTCGCAACTGGAACGTGCAAAACTAGAGTCAGCTGTGCACCTCCTGGCAAGCACTGTGTGACTGCCGCAGCGAGCAATACCCCAAAACATGTGAGAGGACAGTAGCTGAAGGAGGGCAGCACCCAACACGCTTGCGTGCGAAGTCACAACTAGATGTGTGAGTCCCCGGGAGAGCATCACAACTCAGAATGTGTGCTATTCACTCTTATTTCTATGATAACAGAAGGCTAGGGGAAGCAAAGAAATGACCTTTTTTTCCTTGAAAGATATTGTATAATTATAAAAGAAAAGAGAGCCCAAGATTCTGTCCCAGGCATTCAAGCGTTAGGGATGGTCAAGTGGTCTAGAAAAAAAAATGCATGAGCTGTGAGCAGGAGAGCAGGTGGAAAGGTAGAAGAGCACAGAATCAAAGAATCTAAAAGCCCGGTGAGCTCAAATAATCCTAGAAAGCTTTCTGGAGTGAGTGGTACTTAAGCCATGCCTGCAAGACTGGGTCAGTTAGATTGGCATAGATTTGTTACTGAGATCATACTGCTCCAGGTAAGTACAAAAGTATGAGTGAAGCTGGAGCAAGGCAGTGGAGTGTCAGGACAGTGGGACAGTCAGAAGAAAAACTGGGGGATGTATGACTAAGATCACTGACAAATTTGAAGGAGGGTCAAAGCTAAGGACTCTGTAACAGGAGGAGGAAGCCACAATATCCCACAGCCCCCATCTACCCAGACACACCATCAACCCTGATGTCACACCAGCCTTTGCTTCCCAAAGCATAAAGGGCTGTGACAGACACAGACACCTCGACCCCCACACAGGAAGACCATCAGCTGCCCTGGATCAAACCCCTTCTTTAACTGCTGCCTACCTTAAGGGAGGGATGCCATGGGGAGTCTTTAACCCACGAATTCAGGAAATTAGCTCACTTTAAGCTGTACTCTCTTCAGCCAACTCTCTGTAAACCCCCTCTGCCCCAAATTCAGGTGTTTGCTTAATTAAGGTCATTCCCAATCCCTCTGTAAGTGAAGGTGCCTTATTTTTCAACTTGCCTTCCTTACCTGCTTCTCAGTATACTCAATTTCTCCAGATTCCAGATTCCACTTGTGTTGGGGGAAAACTTGACATTCTACCAAAAGAAGCTGAGTTTCCAGCCTGGGTAAATCACAGCCCATCTGCAGTGTCCCCAGGCCCCTGTCATCTGGTATGATGCTGCTCATCTTTAGACTTGGAAGCAAGAAAGTATGGAGTTGGTCTGAGACCCAATGCTCAGAAGAACCCATACTTTAGGGAGACTTTATAGGACAGATGCTATGGAGCAGTTACCTGGGTAAGAGGAAAAGTTTCCAGACTGGAGCTCTTGTTTTGCATGTGTGAGATCCTGATTTAGATCCTCTTAGCATCACACAAAAACCCAAAATTCAGAGAAAAGCTTCCAGAAGAAAAGAAAGAATGGATTGAACTACTTGTGTACTAGCGTCTTCAAGTTCACTCCAGTGTATAGTATTACACACATACACACACTCATACACATACACATACATACACACACACTCACACACATACACATACACACACACACATCATGTTCACAAATCAGGAACTTGTACAACTTGCCCAAGTGATGCAATGAGAGAGCTTCAGATGGGGCCTCCTTACGGTGTTCATGCCACCACATGCACATGTACACAATTATGTAGTATTTACTCTCAGCCTCGCTTCCTCCCATAAGGAAAGACACTCAATGTCCTGCCAACTAGAGTTTTTGACGTACCTGGTGCGGCCTAGAGGTCTTCCTGCCACACTACTGCTATCTGATCTTACAGGGATGGGGTAGGGGGCAGAAGAGGGAATGAGCAGATCCCCCATGTTTAGAACATCCTACACTCAGTCCTGCCTCTCCATTCTGTACCCTGACTAGCCAGTCAGCTATAACCAGTTGTATGTGTTAATGTCTTATTTGTGTCTCTTCTTGGATCTTTGAAATATGCATATATCCTAAATACTGGCCGGTGGCAGAAGTCATGGCTCAGAAATAAGGCCAGGTCACCCAGGGCTCCATGTGAGGGTAGACACCTAGGTTTCTATCAGAGTTAAGATGCCTGATAATTCTGTGCCTGTTAGCACATTTCAGCTGGTGGTGGCTCAAAAACTGGGTATTCTTGTCTAACGTGCTAGGACCCTTTATCTAGACCCCTGGAGAGCTCAGTGCAGTGGTGGGTATTTTGTCAGAAACACAAGAGAGTGGAGGACATGGTCCCTCCTAGGACCCAGTGTGCTGGTCAGGCCTCTTTTCAGCCAATGAGTATAGAGGGACACTTGTCACAAGGACACAGTCCCGCTTTTGCTCCTTAACCAGACTTGGGGACACAGGGTATTATAGGACCATCTATTAATCTCAGGGGGGCCAGTGTGAGAAGCCTCAGAAGATCTCTTGAAGTTGCTCTACTGCTGGTTGATGCCTCTATGCTTTTCCTTCACTAAGAATGAAACAGAGAGATCAGGTCTTCCTTAGAAAATATCACAATGACTTTGATATTATTCCCTTTCATGCCAGAAGCTGGTTCTAGCACCTGATGGAGGGAATGAGGAATGGAGCTCCTAAAACCTTGTCTTGGTAATGCTACAAGGGAAGGAATATGAAATACATAAGGGACACCCAAACTTAACACTGCCAGTACCACCTACATACTTGCACCAGCACTTGCATTCCTTCTCCATTATTTCTCCTATACTCTCCACCATGCCCACTCCTGCTCCCACCCTCTGTCCACCCCAAATCAAATAAAGAGGCAGAATCATAGAGGTGAGCAGTAGCACCCATTGCTTTGAGAAGATACACTATTAGGAAGTCTAGAATTGAGCAGCCTGATCTGATCTCTGGCCAGTGTATCCTCAGGAATACTCCTACCCGACTTTGGTCAGATTGCAGCTCCCATAAGTCAGACAGGACATTGGAGATGCTGTTGACAATTGGAGTTCCAAGGCATGCAGAGTGAGCAAGAACTGAGCTGATGGTACAAAGCTGGTTGTATTCCTCTTCAGAGTCTAAGAACTAACGGAAGAAGTAAGAGTTTGTGGTAAACTTATCATGGGGTAGTTTTGCCAGAAAGGAGATTTTGAGAGGATTGGCAGACAGGATATTTAATGGGGATACTCTTTGACCCCCTCTCACCCCCGCATCTGGCTGTCTTCCCCGGGGCCCCTTGGAGGAGGTGGGCTTCAGTTTCCCTCCCCGCCCCAAGCAGAGCTCCCTCGGCCAAAGACCTCCAGAGCCTAGCCACAGCCATGCTCAAGACCTCTCTCCACACGTTCGGATGAGCCTCACACATGAAGGAACCGACAGAGGAACCCAGGTGTGCAGGACCCGGGGCTGAGACCTCCAAGCCTGCTAGGATCAGGATTGGGCCTCTTCCACACAGATTCCCCATTTTCCAGTTGCTAGGGAGTCACACCCAGGGACTGCCCCTGGAACCATGTAATCCCACCAACAGCCAACATCCAGAGACTATAAAACCAAGATTCCGGACATCTTATAACCTAGTTCTCCCTCTGAGGGAACCTAGCAAGCTACTGAGAGTTTCCTGCCCCCATGGGAGAGCCTCGCAAACTCCCCATGGCATATTTATATACCAAAACCAGTAACAATGATGGGTCTCATTCCCTTGACCCTGAAAGAACCTCCAATGCGGCATCATTGTAAAGGACAAGTAAAGAGAGGCTTCTAAAATCTCAGGGCTAGGCTGAATGGAGACATTACTGAGACTGCTCGAGAAATTCGACGATCAATGGGATGATGATGATGATGATGATGATGATGATGATGATGATGATGATGATGATGATGATGATGATGATGACTCTGGGACCCAAAACTGGGAGAGGAGCATTGGGCAGAGAGGGGATTTATGTATGGTGCAGCAGGAGAGGGAGTGCTGGGATTGAGAGGGGTCTGTCACATTACATCTTTATGCAACATCGACCATCTGTCTCAGGCTGAAGGCAGTTCAGCATAGCAACACTCCTGGAAAGTAGGGAAAGAAGGGGCTTGGGGACGATTGCAGAGCTGGACAAAGAAGCTATGACATCTGCCACAGAAACCTTAATGGTGTATTGATATCTAGGAATTAGAAAGAAATGCACTAGCAGAGGACTCAGTACTCAAGTCAGAAGGCTTTTGCTGTAATGTTTTCAGGAATTGGTAATCCATTGGAATTCTCTAGCTGTTATTTCTTTATCTGTAAATCAGGCTGTAAATTATGCCTTTTCATTGTGACTACTAACTGCACATTAAAAGTCTCCTGATTATTTTTACATGACCAACTCTGCTCTACCTCATGCCAAATAAATTGTGTTCTCAAATATTGGAGTCCAGGAACATGTAAATTTGAATCTTCTTGATGATGATGATGATAGGAAGGTGAATTGCAAAACCAGTGGGTAATACCTGGTCTTTCTATTAGAGGCCATCTTCTTGAGACTGATTTCTAGTTTCCACATACATGATTTCTGTATCTACATTTTATAGCCAAGAGATGAACTCTTCTCTACATAAAATGACCAAGGTTATATATGATTTTAGATGTCTCTGCAAATACACTTCTTTTGTGAACTGAATTATGTCCCTCCTGAAAAATGATATATTGAAGTCCAATCCATGATACTTCACAATGAAACTGTATTTGAAGACAGGTCAGTAAGTGGGTTCTAGACCAATCCGACTGGTATCTTGTGAAAAAAGAAGATTAGACACAAGCTTTATCTGTAAAATCAGGATGTGGATTGCGTGTTCAAAAGGACACAGGGAGAAGACCATCTATTTATAAGCCAAGCAGAGGCCTCAGGAAAAGTAAGCCCATTGAAACCTCAGACTTTATCCTCCATAATTTGAAGGAAATACGTATTTGTCATTTAAATCACACTTCAATCCCAACCTCCTTTGCCATTTCTCAGTATCTCTTTCCCCCATTCCTCCAGCTATTAGAGGCCATAAACATTCTCAAAGGCTTCTTCTCCCTCTGGACTTTAGTATTAATATCACAGGATGGAATTTAGAATACTTCAATCCCTGTGAAAATTTAGTGAGATCATCTCTAATTTGCAAAAATTGTTCTCCAGCAACCTCCTGCCCCCTTTTCTAGTCTATCATACAAGACGGGGTTGATCAAAGTTCTTGTAAAGCAGCCATCCCCTTGGGCCCATTCTTTGTAAAACCATGGCGAGAGATGGAATATTTATAAGGGAAGGTTTTTTTCTGAGTGGTACTATTCAAAGAGCTAGAGGAAACCTAACCTATCCAAAATAATCTCTTCTATCAGCGTACATAACATCAGTGCCTAAGTTTCAACCATCTAAGACATCCTTGCTGAATTAATCAAAGTCTCTGTTATAATGTCAATGGGAAAACAATTCCATTATACGCTACTTATATTTTAGGGTCAACATGTTATGAAGTTGCATCTTATGAGCTGGTTTGATGAATGGTTATTAAGATATAATTAAGGTATTGGCCAGTTAAAAGAAAAACACAGACTTAGACATGGTCTGCTGCCAATAAAGGCTACATGTTCCAGTATGAAGCAACATTTCCTTTCTTATTCCACAAAAAGCCTGCCCAGTAAATAAACGGGGAGAGGATCCAACATGGGCTTGCAGTAAATAGCCTTGGACAGGCTTTCCTACATTTCTCTAGTTTCTCCCCCAAATGGAGGTCAATTGATTTTTCCAGATAAAAATAATATGAACAAAATATGATTTAGGTGGGATTTATACAGGGAGTTAGAAAGGGACTTTGGGTCAACCTTTCACTATAAGTAAATACTGCTTCTTAACCAATTTCCTCAATGACCTGAAAATCCTATGGGCACAGACAAGCATTTCCTAGGAGGGTTTCTGCTACGAAAACACTGGCCTAAGCCATTGGTTTGCATAAACTGGAATGAAGTGTGGTAAATAAAAATGTTCCAGACAAGAGATGCAATTATTTTAGGTTCTTTCCTACAGAACAAGAAAACATCATCCTGCTATAATTTTCTCTTTACTTCCCTCCCTCATTCTCTCCTCCTCATCTACCCACTGTTTAATGAGCCCCAGAATTTTTCTCCAGAGAACTTTTCCCCATCATATAACACAACCTTGGAAATAAACACCAGCTCCAGTTGTATGGCCTGAAAAAACAGGATGAGCCTAAAGGAAACGTAGTCACTGAAAGGAAATTGAGCGTCTGTGCATTAGATAAGGCTGGATAGTTTCTGCTTTCTTCCATTCCTTTATTCAGGTAGTTCCCACTTTAAGAAAGCATTCTACAACTGACACTCTGCCTTGCTCTACTACTTGGACAGCACCACTCCTGGGCAATATGCTGTTGCATATCCAGTAGATTTGTCATAAGTTTTTTGACACAGAAAACATTTTCATCAAAGCATTTTTCCTAGATAACTAATTGACAGCAAGGCAATATTTCAGTAAAAATAAATATCATTATGTTTATAGTATGTCCAACAAGATTCTTGGATTAGCAACAAGGACCACAAAATTGTTGGCCTTCCTATGAACAAGAACCTTAGGGATTTTTTTTAAGTATATATGGATACAGGTCCAATACATGATTCTGAATATTTTATAGACATCAATTCTTTGACGTTGTGATTTTTGACATTTAGCACAGCATTTGGTGTGCTAAATAAGATTATTTGGTGAAATATAAAGACTGGACCGAGCATATGATAGGGTATTGCCAGGTAGTCCAAGGATGGTAGTCCAAAGAAGGATATATTACATAGAATAACAAGAAACAACAACCTTCTTTGTGTGCCAGGGAATAGATTAGATATTCAGAACATACAACAGAATTCAGTTATAGTTATAAATAAGCATCCTGATATTTAAAACTGCTCTCTTTCTTACTAAAGGAGGAAGTTTTAGCCCCTAAAAATGATTTTCTTATGTCCCTTTAAATGATAATTTTGATTTTCCTCTATTTTTCGCAATTGTATCATTTTGTACCAGAAAATTACCTTACAGTCATTTAATCGTGTAGTGAAAACGCTTGTGGTATTAATACTTGTGGTGAAGAACTTAGAAATGGAGTTATCTAGAACCCTGCTGGTGGCAAACATCACTCTGGCTTGTTGAATGTGTCTGGCCTGACCGATACTAGTCCCTCAATTCCACACATGCTGCCCATACCCAGGGCCCCACTGCAGAGACACAATGGAGGAAAGTCGTGGAGAACATGGAAGGTCCAAATAACTAGTCTGAACAGGGTCTTAGTACCACTGCTTCATTCTAACTCAACATTATCTGCAGAAGGAAGAATAATGCCACCTGCTTACCTGTGTTGAGGAAAGGAGTTAACAAAGGCAGAGTACCTGGGGTGGGGTAGGACACATTAAAGAACTCCAGGACTGTAGTACTGTTTCCCTACTCTAGGTTTTTCTCCACCTTGGGCTGCTTGCCCAAGAAGACTGATCAGCCGTGCCCATTAAGTTCTGCACCAAGTTTCAGCCAATTTGGACTGAACTCCCCACAGTATGTATCCTAGCCATACTGAGCCTGTCCTAAGATACCATGAACAGGGGAACTCTCTATGGAGGTCAGAGGCATTAGGGCTGCAGCATTTCATCAACAGATCCTTACGATATAGTTCTGTCAGGGCCACAGACACATCACATACCGGAAGGGCTTCAAGCCATGCCACTCACGCGCTGAGGCTGGCAAGTGTGAATACTCAATAAAGTCATTTGCACGTTTCTTTTGAGGACTCTTCTCCAGGTCTTCTTCCGGGATGCACATAATTCTGTCTCATCATTCCAGCCTCTGGAACCCATAGGCATTATTTAGATGGTGCAGACTTTGCACTAGTTAGCTCACTTTATCTCCTTCCCCATTATGTCAGATCACAGCAGAGTCAGCACATACTAAGAATTACTATTTGTGGGATGAATTAATGATCATGTGGGTGAAAGAATATCCTCTGTGGCAAGTGGGTCTGGAGAGAGCAGGGTGTCTGTTTATTTCACTGTCATCTTGATCTGCCTCTGGCACTCTATGTGGCTCTGCACATAATGTTGCTCACCTACTTGCTGGCTGATTGCACTGGCAATGGCCATTGGAATGGTTTTCTTTTGAGGGATGACAGCATGTTGTCGTCTAACCTCTCCAAGTCTTAAACATCCCCTCTCAGGCCATTTACCCTACCTGAGAGCTCAGGCCGACCCCTCTCATGCACACTCTGACACTCTAGTTAATAAACTGCTGTGTTCTGGGCCATTTTTCCCTATGCAGAGGACAAGGATCCAGGGCAGCGGCACTGTATCAATTCACTAGTCTGGCCCAATCCTGATGAACACCTGAGATCAGTAGCAACTCACCACACCAGTGACATCAGTGTTATCATCTTCAAGAGAGCTGCAATCTTGGGCTGGAGCAATAGTACAGTGGGTCAGATATTTGCATGGCATGCGACCAACTTAAGTTTTATCCTCAGCATCCCACATGGTTCCCTGAGCACTGCCAGGAGTGATTCATGAGTGCAGAGCCGGGAGTAACCCAATTAGGTGTGGCCCAAAACTTTACAAGAAAAGAGAGGTGCAGTCTCTACTACCACTTCAGACCCCTTCAAGAAAGAGTATGCTAGGATCATCAGGAAGTCCAAAAGTTCTCTATGCTTGACGTGAACCAGAGCTGCTATTCAATTCAAGGCACCCCTCCATGGAACCACTACTGAAATCTGAGAGCAGTGGATCTTGCCCTTCAGTAACCACATTTTCAGTTTAAAACTGTTGCCAAGTCCAAGTAAGTCTTAGTTACCTACCTCTTGAAGGCCAGTACCTAAGAGACAAGAGTTCATATGAGAAAAACAGGTAAACCTAATATAGTGGATTTGCAGCACTGTAGCACTGTCACCCCATTGTTCATCAATTTGCTCGTGGAGGCACCAGTAACATCTCCATTGTGAGGCTTGTGTTACTGTTTTTGGCATATCGAATACACCACGGGTAGCTTGCCAGGCTCTGTCGTGCAGGTGGGATGCTCTTGGTAGCTTGCTAGGCTCTCGGAGAGGAACAGAGGAATCGAACCTTGGTTGGCCGCGTGCAAAGCAAATGCCCTACTTACTGTGTACCCCAAAAAAAATTTTTTTTACTCTTAGGCGGAAGCTTGGGGTTTATGAAGAGCAGGTAGAGGAAGTCGGGCAAAATCATTAGTAAAGGGTGCTGGGCTCGTTGAAGAGAGTACTGTCATACAGAGAACTGCTGACGTCAGTGGTTTGAAGAAGTCACCAGAGCAACTAGTAACCTACTCATTGTCAATTCTGCACCATAACACCACTGTAGAACATCAGCCTTCTGCAGTCTATGGGACACCTTTGGGGATGATTTGCCTATTCTTTCTTTTCTTCACATTCATGCCGGCCTCCTCCTTCCACTAGAGACACAGTTTGCAAATACATTTCTCAATACTTGGGGAAAAGACAGAAACAAGAGTTGAGAGAAAGATCTGAAAAACCTGTAGAGCTCAGGAAGGAGTTTCCGGTGTCTGCTTACTTACATCCCAAAGACAATGTAAGACATCATTGCCCTACAATTCTCCCAGTGCCATAACTCTGTTACCCAAATGTGATTTTCTATATGGCTTCTAAGTTACCCCAGCATCCTTTCCACAGACAGAAACCTAAGTCCTTATCACACTCAAGACTCTGCACACTAAGGGAACTTGATGACCCCTTCTTTCCCCAAACTCCTATCTATTCTCAAACGACTTTGTGTCTGCCTCTCAACTCCCCACCAATCCCCTCTTTGGCTCACTAGAGTTTCTTCTAAAAACACTGTGTAGAATTTCCACTCCTGCCTCAAAGGGCAAGTACACAGCCAAGTCTTTCCTTAGAAAATTCTAACTCATTATCTAAGCTCCCAAACTCCAAATTCCACAACTGAGCTTCTCTCTCCTTGCCCTGCTTCCAAACAATGTTTTCTACCACATTCCCTCCTAGAGCATTAAAATAGGTTTGAAGGAGGCATGGAGTCTAACTGCAACCAAGGATCCCCAAACCTAAAACTAATCCTGCAGAGGAGAGTCAGGAAACTGCCTTCTCTCTCAGAGTTGGCAAGGTTAGAGAATGACACACCATGTACAGGGAAAATGGGACTTTTTCCTATTCTCACCACTATTCTCACCACCTATTCTCACCACTAGATCAGCTGGTGTTGGGGAAAATCACTCTCATCACCATTACCTCCACATGCCATCACACTCAAGCTTTACCTACACTCACCCCAGATAGGAACACAATTAAATCCATCAATAATTACCCAAACTCGTAAGCAGAGAGGTAACCCACCTGAATAGCCTAGCAAGCCGGAAAGTAGTGGTCGAAGGGCAACAGAGAGCAGAATTTAGGAGACACCCTATAAGTCCCTTTGCAAGTAAGTTCAACTGCACTGACCCCCTCAAATACTCCAGTCAAGAAAACAAAGTTGGAAAGCCTGCCTCTCCATATGCAATGATCCCTTTACCTGCGCACACTTCACTTGCCACAGTCATCTCTGAAAATCATTGTGTCCCGCTAAGATTTATATTCTTATAATGTAAGATGTCAGGAACCCAGGTGTGTGTAATCCCATCAACGGCCAACATCCAGAGAGAGACTTAAAAGCAAGCTCTCAGAAGTGCGTGGCCGCTTTGCAGCCGCATGATATCTTTAGCCTACTTCTCCCTCTGGGAGAAACTGGCAATCTTCTGAGAGTTTCCTGCCCACATGGGACAGCCTTACAAGCTCCACATGGTGTATTCATATGCACAATCCAATAACAATCTGGATCTCATTCCCCTGACCCCGAAGAGCCTCCAGTAGAACATCGTTAGGAAGGCCAAGTCGAGATAGACTTCTGAGATCTCAGGGAAAGGACGAAATGAGATGTTACTGAGCCTGCCCGAGAAATCAGTGATTAACGGGATTTCGTGATTTCGTGAATGTAAGATGTAAGGTGTAGCCTGCCTGTAACCACCATACATAATCATCAACAAGCCTAATTTTGTCTAAGAGGAAGACAACACCACTGAGGCATCTGGGGTGCCATATCAGATACTTTCCTTAATTCAATCATTTCAGTAGAAAGGCTATTGCTTTCTCTCTGTCACCTATTCCATTGATAGAGGTGACTGCTAAGTATAAATTATTTGGGAACAATCTTCATCCTTTGGGCAACTGAGGAATCTGGGAGGAATCTTTCCACCAAGAAATGACAGCCACAACAAGATGCACCAGTTAGTCTGGTAAACTGATTCTGGCTGATGTGCTCTTGGGCTGGGCTCAAGGATCCTCCCTCAATTCTTCCTAGCAGCATCTGTGCGGGTATGGGGCCATCTGGAGGGTGTCCTCGCCTGATGATGATGGGATTTGATCAGAATAGCAGAGGGCAGCAGCGGCTGTTCAGACCACAGGCTCCACACAACCTGCCCCAGAGCTCGGACACATCATGTCAGCGTCAGGGCCAAGGGGGAGATGCAAGATAAACCCCGCAGGGACAGCCTCTTCTCCCATCACCCTCTTCACGGCATGTGCTACGCGATAAAACATCAAGAGCAGCTTCATCAACCCAACTGAGAGTTTGGATATCTGCTCAGACACAAAGCGGGCGGCAGCATGGGTGAGAGGGGCAGGAATGCAGGTTGAGATTGGGGGCACCAATCGCATTGTATTCTGGAGAGAGAGAGAGAGAGAGAAGAAATTAGCAGAGTGGGAGATCTGCTTCTTTTTCATTAAGAAAAAGAAGACTGGGGTTTCCCAAGTAACTTTTATAAAAGGAAATTAAATACTCTTATTGATCTCCCACAAAGAAGACCACTCCCCACTCCTCTCCTTCAGGAGCAAAAAATCTATTAGGAGGTGGAAGATAGCAGAAAATAAATAGTATATTCTGTGGCCAGCCTGATTGTGAAAAGGCCATCAGATATGAGTACGGGCATGTATGGGACACTTTCAGGAGGAGACTAGGTAAGGGAGCTTAGAAAATGCTCACATTGGAAAGGTGTAATGGAAGGATTATATTAAGGAAACGTTCCCAGGATGTAAGGATGCTGCCCCAGGGAACAGTTCCTCTGGGTTTGGCTCCCAAAGCTCCATGTGCGGTGGAGAAAAGCAGAGAAATCGTTTTCAGGTAAGATAAGCCCGTGGCCGCTGCTTCAGTGATTCTGCAGGTGGGGACTCATATCTTCCCTGTCTCAATGATTTATAATAAATGCCAAGGGTGCCTGGAGCCATCTCTCTGCATTGCTAAGTGTGTGGTTCACAGCTCTTTGGGGAGAGATGCAACGGCTGAACCAGCTTCCATCCAGCTGAGGGTGAGGCGTGAGGAGATACAGGGTAACAGCAAAAAGAGCTTTCCCCCTCACAACCCTCACCTTCTACTTATCCTTCCTTATCAGGGGGACAGGAGAAATAGGTCACAAGGTTAAGGCTAGGTTCCAAACTCCCTGGACCCATCCTGCTCAGAAGAGAAAGGGCAAAGCCTAAACTGGGACCAGAATGTTGAGAAAGCAGGACCTGTCTGGGTCGGATGGACATCAGAGTTCCCCAGACCCAGGAGAGAAGTGCCGTTCACACTGATTTAGGTAAGCAATGTTGCTGGTTGTGTGGGACCGGACCCTTTTCTGCTGTTCCCTTGAGAGGCATCTTCTTGACCTTTGGAGATGCTAAGTAGCTTTAGTTCTTCACAGCCTAGCCCAAATTCTTCCTCTAACTAATCCCACAGAGCTCTGTCTGCAGGAATTAGGAGTGCAAAAATCTCTGCAATCCCACAACAGAACATCATTTCAGATGGCTGCTCTGCTTCAGTTTTAGGGAGCTCGGGAAAATCGTTGCAGTTCCCTCAGCCTATTTCTTCATGAGTGAGATGGGTGTCAGAATGCCCAACTTTTCAGTTGTTTGAGTGACTGAGATCATACATGTAAATCTCTTAGCTCAATGCCTCATGCATAAAATTAGATCTTACTTTACATCATTTACCATAATAAAGCCCAGATGGATGAAAGGCTTAATACTTAAAAAAAAGGGGAGAAAATATTTGCAAGCATGTTTATGATATTGAGAATGAGGAGAGTCTACTTATAAATAGGATACAAAGCAAGTCATTTAAAAACAGGATGATAAAAGGATTGAGTCAAATTAAACACATTATTGGACCAAAAACACAAACAACAGATAGGAGAAAATACTGTCACAAATTTAACACAGAACAAATTATTATCCAAATGTGTTTTTAAAAATCTGCAAAAAATAATTAAGAAAAGCAACTCAATAAAATAATAGGCCATGAACACAAACAGGTAATCCACAAAAGAGAAATTGTAAACATCCAATGAATGTACAGCAGCTTGGTTTCATTAATAATAAGGAAAATTCTAATTAAAACATCAATAAAATTCTGTACTCTTTCACTTGCTTTACTGTGGCAAAATTTAAGTTTGGCAATAGAAAAGGACATTGAGATTGTGTGGAGACATAATTTGTGCACAGTTGACAGGGGCACATTCGCTTATTTTGTACACAACTCTGGAGAGCCAACCACAAACCCTTACAAAGCTTTTGCATTGTGTATAGATACATAAAGACAACTACAAGGATATTTGTGGCAACACTGTCTGTGGTAATGGTAAATTTTCAATGATGGCTAAATTAAGTGTGATAGCCTCATCATATGGAAAAGAATAGCATTGATAAAATGAATATGGAATACCATTAGTTTCTGAAATAACCTCTAAGACACAATGTTGACTCAAAAAGACATAGAGGTATGTAGCCATTTGTATTCGATTAGATATATATGTACATACAGACTACTATTTACTACAAGAACATATATGTGCATACCATATATGTGATATAAGTTTGAGCAACACACTAAAACCCTGCAAATATCGGGAAAGAACTGGGAATGGGAACAGTCAAATGGCATATAGTTTTCATAGTACAGTCACTGTCACTGTCATCCCATTGTTCATTGGTTTGCTCGAGCGGACACCAGTGATGTCTCCATTGTGAGACCTGTTACTGTTTTTGGCATATCAAATACACCACGGGTAGCTTGCCAGGCTCTGCCATACGGGCAGGGATACTCTCGGTAGCTTGCTGGGCTCTCAAAGAGAAACGAAGGAATCGAATCCAGGTCAGTGGCGTGCAAGGCAAACACCCTACCCACTGTGCTATCACTCCAGTCCTTCACAGTACAGTACTGTTTTAAACTTTTACAAAGAGAATGTATTCATGAATTCATTATGTAATTAAAATTAATTTTTAATAGAACAAATAAAGTACAATAAAACCTATACCTCATTATAAACTTCAGATTCTAATCCAAGGACTACAAAAGGAGAGCTAATGTTAATTGAGAGCTTATCGAATGCCAGGCCCTGTTCTAAGCAGTTTCCATGTATTTTTCCATTCTTGTATGCTTCTATATTTGATACCCTGTGTTTTTGCTTTTATCTTTCAGAACAACATAAGGAAGCACTTTCTCCTGTAGGTAAGGATGCTAGAATAATAGGAGGATTAAATATGGCCGAGGACAACCACATCCAAGGAGTTTCAGAGCTGGAAGTGATGAGAGGGCCAGCATGCAAACTGAAAAGTTCAGTTCCCCATACCCTGTAGCTCCTCGTTGGACCCAGGAGACCAACAGCCGTCTCACTCACAGAAGGGCCTAGGGTCTGCCTTTTCACAACACAAGCACCTCACACTGGGAAGATAGCCTGCTAAGAGTAGAACTATAAAGGCAAGGGCATCTTTAGAGCCTGTAAAAGCCAGTAAGACGGGGATGGAGTGAGCACAGCGGGTAAGGCATTAGCCTTGCACGCGGCCGACCCGGGCTTGATTCCCAGCATCCCCTATGGTCCAGCAGCACCGCCAGGAGTAATTCCTGAGTGCAGAGCGAGGAGTAACCCCTGAGTATCACTGGGTGTTATCCAAAAAGTGAAAAAAAAAGCCAGTAAGACAGAGTCCCCCCACATTGAACAGTCTCTGGCAGTGCAGGGAGGGCTCCCTGTTGATCGACACCCCTCTTCTGAGAAACCTGAGGTTCACCTGCGGCTCTTTCTAGAGTGGTGGTGGATCCTACCATATTTAATCCTTCTAAATTGAACATAAATTATTCAGAGAAATTAAAGAAGAAAAACCTCTCTTTAGTAATATGACTCTTATAAACTCTAATATCTGATGGATAGTAAGAGGCAAAATAAGGCCTTTGGCACTGGGCAAGAGCAATGAGTGAAACAGAACAATATGACAAATTCAGTCCTAACTACAGCTTCAGGCCACCAAGTGCCAGAAACTTTTCCAGATTGTTGCCCATCTACCAGCCAGAGATGGTTCCCAAATGAGTTTTGCTATGAAGACTCTGCTTCCAGGAAGAGACCGCTGTTCTGATGAGCAGCAGGGGTACATACATGAGACTTAAGATCCACTCCCAAGTACTGTTTAGGCAAATATGCACCACACTCAAAATTTCCATGATCAGAAATCCCCTCTGCACCCAGTAGATTCGACAAGGATGAAGGACACTGACTCAACAAACTACATGAAAGAGAAGCCAGCTCAGTCGCCAGAGCTTTCTGTGGGTTGCCCTGGGACACTCCGTACAGAAATTTTGGAACTATGGTTCTCAGAAATCTTCTATCAGAATACCAATTTTATTCTGAGAACTAAAACCTAACGTGGTCCTCACTGCAATATAGGACAATTAATGTTAGTGTTGTCTCACAGCTGGAAAAACTGAGGCTCAGAGAAGATGGGCTATCTTGTCCAACATTGTTTCATTTGTTCATAGGTGCTACAGGAAGGATGTGAATCAAGGAAATTTAATGTTAGAATTCACTACGCCCTGCTTCCTCTCATTAAATAGGATCCAATTAAAGTAGAAAATCTAGGAGTAGAATCAGGAAATCTGCTATCAGCCACTCGGGTGATTCTCACCTAAGTTTAAACTTTAAGATATGATGCATAGGGCTTGAGAGATGGCTCAAAGGCCACAGTGTGTGCTTAGCATGTAGGAACCCCAAGTTTGATCCTCAGTACCACATGATCTCCCAAGTACATATGCCAGGAGTATTCCCCAAGCACAATTGATTGTGGTTAAAAGATAGTAATTTCATATGTAGATAAACTTGTTACTTTGTCAACACTAATATTGTTGTCTAGCTAACCTCATTACATAGATTACGGTTTAAAGAACAACCCTTTCATTTTTGACACCTTTTTCCCACCCCAGACCTTCAGCACAACACAGACCCGTTAGTCCTGGAGAACTCTGAAACCAGATTCTAAGTCAGAGCTCCTGATTCAAGTCTATTAATGATTACCTTAGGTATATAGCCTCAGTATTCTCATCTATGCACCTAGTAAAATCTCAAAATAAATTTTAAAATAGTATGTCTTGAACACCATTATTATATGTATATTCTGTGTAGGGCACTTACTAGTCTGACATACCATGAGTCTGATTCCTAAGAACCTTTAAGTGAAGAACTATGACAGCTGTAAACAGAATTTTAGATAAACAGGATTGCAGAGACTGTTACTTGCTTAAGTCTGCACAATCAGTAATGTTGAAAATCATTTTTACTCAGGTCCTTTGATTCGACATCACACACTTTCCCTTACACAACCCAGGGTGATCAGCCCTTTCTCTGTCCCATGCATGTAATGAGAGCCAAATGAGATCACAGATGTATCAGTAGGGTGGGCCTGGCTAAGCTGTGATTTTAAAAAATTGCTCGAAATCTCTGTGGCTTAGAACAGCAAACATTTACCTTTGCCACACATCCATCAGGAGTCAGCAGGGTGTTTACATGGGTTGGAATCACTCAGGGAGGACCTAGATGGAACAGCCACCAACACGAACACCACTCAAGAGAGCAGGGCCAAATCATACAAGCTCACTGGAAGAGTCTCCTCAGTTCCATGAAATATACATCACAGCTCCTCAAACTGCAGTAACCAAAGTGGTTATTTACTAAGACCAAGGCCAGGGGCTGGGGGCTGGGGGCAGTGGAAGGAGGAATGCCGTGCGTAGGGTGGGGGAACAAATCAATAATTGTGAACAAATTATTAATTTACATAGAAGACCATGGATGTAAAGAGTGACTGGGAATGTACTCAAATGAAACAGCATGCAGTATGCTTTCTCCCATGGAGGCCTGGTGGCAGCTCCACGGCTCCAAGCTGAGTCTCCACATCTGCAAACCCATGGATAGCTCCTCTGTTATCAGGAATCTAATTATTACTCTTGTTTCTGCTCAATTATTAAAGACAAGGCAGTGAAGAGCCCTGGAAGAGGGGGAAAGTCTGTTTTGCAGCAATGGCAAACCATATTTCATATGCATAAAGGGGAGAAATAAAAGAGCATTGCTTTTACTTTTATAATTGCAATTTCCTGCTCGTTTCCTTTTCAAATTAGTGGATGTAATTGTTTGGTAATAAAATATCAGCATAATATATTAGAGGCAGAGAACAGACGGGCTTAAGGGACAGTTGCCAAGAACAGGAGGGATAGACAAGAATGAACATAATCACAGTGTGAAAACCTTGTGGGTCTTTTGGAAAATGTGTAAGGGGACTAGTTCCTGACCCACTGGCTGCTCTTTCTTCTTGACCCTTAGCTGAAGCCAGTGAGTGGTCCTGACAAATCAGGATAGTCAGACTACCTTAAAATTCATGTCAGTATCCAAGTTCAGACAAGAGAGAGGGGGAAACTGGGAATTCTCTGTCATTCACTCCCCAAAGTCACCACCCTTCAGTGAGAGAACTATTGTGATGCCAAACAGCACTGGGGCTCACAACCTAAATTTAGTACCAGCTCTATTGCTCATTGACTATTCCACCTTGGGGGGATCACTAACATCTCTGAATTTCTACCCATTCATTTGTAAATATTGAATGAGACATAGCCTGTCTCGAGAGGTAGTTTTCCAGAAAGAGTAGCCATTCCTATTTCTAAAATCTTGGAGCCAGTAGTTTAAAACCCTGATGAAGGGACAATGATGGATCACAGAACTCATCTTTAGCACAACGTCAACACAGGGAATATTTCCTTTGTTGTGTTCAATTCAGTCATCAACTTCCCTTGCTTCCATCCTGCTGCCCTCTTTCTCTGACAGACTCCGCTTCTCATGGCCAAGTCCAGGTCTGAGTATTGTTGTCAGGTCCACGTTACTTGCTACTGGCCCTTGTTTGAATGGAAGACCAAGGTTCTGTGTAATGGAGAAATCCTGAAGGAGGTCGCCCTGGAGGAAAGAAAGCTTCCAGGACTGAGAACAGGCTCTTGCCCCCTACTTTTAATGCTTGTCCTAATTGAGTGGTTGGACCCCATAGGCGAGCCCTAAATTGGGAGCCATAGGAGGTTTGAAATTAAGCAGTAGATTCCATCTGTAACCTCAGAAAGCTCCAGCCTGGTGGAGGAAGGAAGGAAAGTCAAGTCCACTGCCGAGGTTCTGTACTCTGCTGCTCTTGGGAGGGGTGTGCTGGGACATAGCGAGTCACCCAGTGCAGGGACTAGGGGGGCCTTCAGCTGCTCACATAGAGTTCCTGACCCTTAAGAGAAGCAAGTCATTTCCTTATCCCTATCTGGTGAAAGCACATACCCCATGGGAGTATCCCCTGTTTTCCCAGAAGTTCTACTGATGTTAAAGGGAGGCCAAGCAACCCCAGAGCCTTCATAAGGAAGATCCCAGAGAGGGGAAGCCCAGAGTTGCTGAGCAATTTCTTCCTGCAGCCCCAAAACAGGGCCCCCAGGAAGGGGACAGAAAAGAGGTCATGGAAGACTTTCCCAGCAGAGCCAGAAATGGAGAAAACAAAGCTCCATTTCAAGAGAAAGAGTTACACACATAAAGCAGAACCTTCTGGCAATAGAAAACCGAAGTTGTGGGAAACAGGGAAGTCTGTCATTCATTTCTCAAAGTGATCAGCCTTCACAGAGCCCTTCCTGGCAGCTCCGTGGGCTTTGAGGACATATATCACCATTTTCTTTTATAAGGAACAAAACTGAGAAAGAGATCTCCCAAAGACACCAGGTCAATAGCACGAAAAGGAAAAGACCATGGAAAGAAACCACTCTTGGAGCTATAGCTTTGCCTTTCCCAGCATAGACCCTGAGGACCTATCACAGTTAGGGCAAAGGCTGGAAGTGGCACTACACACCAGCATTACCCCCTGCCCCATGTTCTCATTCAATCAACCCACAAATACAAGGTAAGACCACCATGTGCCAGGAAGTACTAGGCACTTGCTGTGCATAGAAAGAATATTCTAAAAATTATAATAGACTAGGAGTCTAACACCCAAGAATAGTAGAAATAAGTACTAGGAGGTTGACTTCATGGCTTGGAGGCTGGTCTCTCATTCTGGGCAACTCAGAGAAGGGAACACCAAGTAAAATGTGGTCGGAGGTCATGCGGGGGAGGGCTGACGCGTGCCGAATGTAGACTAGAGACTAAACACAATGGCCGCTCAACACCTTTATTGCAAACCACAGCACCTAATCAGAGAGAGAGAATGAAAGGGAATATCCTGCCATAGTGGCAGTTTGGGGTGGGGGGAGACGGGACTGGGGAGGGTGGGAGGGATGCTGGGTTTACTGGTGGTGGAGAATGGGCACTGGTGAAGGGATGGGTTCTCGAACTTTGTATGGGGGAAACATGAGCACAAAAATGTATAAATCTGCAACTGTATCCTCACGGTGATTCACTAATTAAAAATTTTAAAAAAAGAATATTCTAAAAATTACTGGACTCAAACACAAGAACTAGTGAATCAGAGCCCCAGTCAAAGACTTCACCAGCAATGAACAGTTAATATCTCTGCCTTCAGAGAACCCAGAGATCCTGCACATACCCAGCAAGCCAATTTGTGGACTGGTGAAGTCCAGGACCACACACAGTTCATTCTCATTTTTTGGTAGAATTTTCCTGAAAATGTCTCCCACTGAACTTAGTATTATATTTCCCACACACAGATGTCTGTTACGCCATCCCCAGGAATGAGTAGAGTTGTCAGGTATGTACCTTTCATCTTTTAAACTGAGACTTAGTTCTCTCACAATGTTCATAACGAAGTATTAAGTAATGTGATATATAGATACACATATTTATGCCACATGTATATTAAATGAACAATTTGGTTTACAAATGCTTCCGTAAAGTGAATGTGGTTGAGCCAAGCTTAATTCTTCTTGCATGTACTGAATATTTCAGGAGGCTTCTGGAATCGGCCAAAAACACATGTAGGTTAATAGGACAAGGTTTATATGCATATGGTGTTTAATATAAGCACTATAATTCATCACTCTCAGCACCTCACTGCCTGGACCTGGATGCATTTTCTCAGCCAGTCATTCCCAGCCAGAAGAAACTTTGAAGCTTGGCTCATCATCTTAGAGAGTTTGAATCTTGAATTTCAAGTAGAAAATCAGTAAGATTGCAGTAAGGCTAACACCGAATGCTTTAAACACACCCACACACACCCACACCCACACACACCCACACACACACACACATACCTACTTCTGACTTTACCCATTTCCTCCTTTCAATTCCCCCAAACTCTAACCCCAACCCCTAGAATCGTCAGGACTCTGCAATTGAGACACAAATCTCTCCGATTTATAAAATATCTTTATTTCTTAACCATTTCCCCATTCGGTTCTGATCCCTCATCTATGTTTTAAGACCCATATTAAAGAGGTATGTGCAACAAGCTAGATCAGGGTTGATTTTACAACTCTACCCTTAATGCAGATTGACAAAGGAAAGAAAGTTCAATGTTTTGCCATATTTGAGTTCCTCAACTCAGTAAAGGATTTGGGAAGAGTGGGGGAAAAATTACTGTCTTCTCTCTCCAGATCAATGAGCTTTCCAATAGGATCACATGCAGGAATTTGTAATGTCTAAATTTGAATGTATGCACTTAGAAATCAAAGAGAACTGCTACCCAATTCACATCGGAGTCAATTAAGGCAACTGGAGCCAAGAGACTGACCCCCAGGGAGAAGTCTGCTGAGAGAGGGCGAGGTTAACCAGTAGCTCCAGCAGTGAAAGCTGCTGCCACAGGACTGGCCTTTAGTCCTCAGATAGAGAAGGAAATGGAAAAGTGTTGCTCATGGACCCGATGTGGTTCAATTGTAGTAAAGCTCGCTGGTTTCTGTGACAGTCCTAATCAGTGAAGCTGCCTACAAGAAGGACTCAGTAAGAGGCTCTGGGTGTGCCAGTGGATGCTCATGATGAAGAAGGATGCTGTGTATCCAACTAAATTAGATGAAGACTGAACTCTTGTCTCAAGACTGAGACCAACAAAGGGCCCTCTGTGTATCTCAGTTAAGTACCCTCAAGAGAAACAATCAGCACTATCCATTGACCAATGTCAGAGACCATGCTAGCCCCAGTCAAGCAGACACTATCTCATTTCCTCACCTCTCCTCTCTACAAGGCCTCCAACCTTATGAAATCCACTGTAATGGCTAGGGAAGAGTTTGAGGGAGCCAACAAACAGAAGTCAAAGATCAGGGCCTCAATTCCCATCCCCAAAGAAATCAAAGTCAGGGTAGGGAAGAATATGTAATTCTAAGTCTGATTCAAGTTCTGATTATCAAATGAGATTAGGTGGACTATTTATAGATTGAGAACTGTGTTATGGCATCTGACAACATAATTCTAACAGTATCCAAAAGTGAGCAGAAAAACCATGAAACCTGCCATGAATCTCATCAAACATTGGGAAAATTGCTCTAAGTTTTAAATAATGTCATGAAACAAAAATAAAGTTGCATTTTTGACGATGTTAAAGTCACCCATACTCAAAATGCCACGGATCAATGCCATGTTTCAGATTTCTAGACAGAAATTTAGCTTTTTAAACATTTTTTAAAAAGAAGAAAACATAGTTCCCAAAGCAAGATATTGTAGACAACAAAGATATAATTGGATAGTGAAAAAGCAGGAATGACCAGCAGAGCTCAAGCCTCCAATCCATTCAGGAGATAACATCTGTCCCATGAATAGTCACAAGAAGGTGACACCTATCATAACTGAAACCAAGATTGATGCAGTGCATTTAAGGAGATGAAAAACAAACCATGATGTGGAGAAAGAAACCTAACAATGCCAAATAAATACTAAATCCTTACTTTATATATATTAAAAATTAATAAAACTCAGTTAGACTCCTTAATTTGATTGAATTAAGGTTTTAAAAACTTACCAACATGGTGTCCCTAAATACCAAGGCTTCCTCAGGAAGCGGTTGAGTATAAAGTGTGTCCTCTTAATGATACATTCCTGGAGAGTGAGGATCAGTAAAAATAGAATTATGGCATAACCAGGAAGAGAATGGAGTTCTGATGTTTGAACCCTAGTGTTTCACCAATCAAGTCACCCCAAATTAGCCCTGTGATATCCGAGTACATCTTATTTTCCAAACTCCAAAGAAACTGCTTGTAAGCAGAAAAGAATATTCATAACACAAAGTAGAAAACCTCTTTTGTCCATCAGGGTCTGGAAAAAAATAATAATAGAGTAGACCCGTGTCGTATTCGATATGCCAAAAACAGTAACAAGTCTCACAATGGAGATGTTACTGGTGCCTGTTCAAGCAAATCAATGAACAATGGGATGACAGTGTGACAAGTGCTAGTATTCATTCCATGTTGAAAGAAAATGAAAATACTACAGCCAGGAAGACTGTACTGGCTTCCCAAGATTGCTGATGTGAGTACATATTACTGCTTTTGCATTCTGCATTCTGGAAGCTTCCTACAGCTGCTACCTTTCGTCTGCCCCAGGATCATTGCTTTTGGTGCCCCAAGTAGCCCTCTCAGCTCCCCTATTTTCAGACTTGTTTTATGTTCCACAAGACTCATCTTTCCTGAAGATGAAAGGCTCATGTTTTTCTGACAATTTAGTTCTACCTTAACTTGTGACAAGTCAGGGCAATTATTCTCAAAGATCAAACCCAGAAACCCACCTAAAAAAAAAGAGGCTGGTAAGATTCCCTGTTACTTCATCTGCTCTAATATTAAAGACCACAACAGCAACACTGGCCATGATTAAATAATTGTGTTTTCATTTTCTTTTCAACATTTCATAACAGAATAAGGACCCAATCTTTTTTTATTTTTCATTAGTGAATCACTGTGAGGTACAGTTACAGACTTATAAACTTCCATGCTTGCATTTCAGTCATACAGTGGTTGAGTATCCATCCCTCCAAAAGTGCCCATTTTCCACCACCAATGGTCCCAGCATCCCTACCAGCATCCCCACACCATCCCATCTCCCCCCACCCTGCCTCTGTGGCAGGGCATTTAAGGACCCAATCTTAAGTCAAAGTTGGTAGAGTCTGCCTACTCTTAACATCAGTTTCAGAAGAGAATTTCCCTTCATTCTTCCTCAGAGAGTGAGTCCTCCTTGCCCACTCCCCCAAGATTTGAGTTAGACACAAGAGGAAATGATTCACACACCCACACACCGAGGCGATTGTGTGCAGCAAGTCACTAAAACTCAATTTCCCTGATATTCACATGGAGGGAAAAAAGAAAAAGAGAAGGCAAATGAACAAAAGGAAGAATGAAAGTCTGGTTAACTTGGGAACTTGAAAGAGAAATGCAATCAGCTCTTTCAAAAATTGAGAGTATGGGGGGCTCTATAACCAAATGCAAATAGGCTCTCAGTAGAAAAATCATGTGGGAGGCTGGGGAGGAGTGGAGAGGGGAAGGGAGATGGAGATTTCCTTGGTACTTACCTGTATGGCATTGACTTCAAGTCGTCTTTAAGTGGAACTGACGGTATTACAAACACAATAAGCACTTCTAGACAAACTGGAATAGCAATCACTTCAGGAGCCGGGAAGCATTCACAATTTTGCTGTTGTCAACGCTTTCAGAGGCTTTAATTTTCAATGGTAAGCACAACTTCTATATAGTGTTGTCAAAACTGCAATGAAGTTATGTCATTGAATATTAAAGGCCCAGCCCACAGAATACCAACACACAGATTTGAATTTCATGCTCGCTCCTAAACATCAAGACAAATATGTCTAATTTCATAAAAACCTAGCCAGCCCCAGGGAGCCTGACAATCATATCTATTGTTACCCAAGTTTGTTGAAATAAAATCCGGCCATATTCAATATGTGAGGCCAAGAAGGAAGAGGAAGAAGACAAGAAGGATGACCTAGATCACCCGGCTACGTAGCACACTCTTGCCAACTTTATTTGTATCTTACTGACCCAGAACAGAGCCCTTATGAGATTCCAGCTGGCATCGACTGTGGCCACTTTAGACTAAACTTTCCAAATTAGAACTGCAAATTCATTCCAAAGAAATTCTTTGAGCCTATAAAAGTGATTTTATTAACCTCCAAAGAAATATGTATGGAACATTTTCTACCACAGACATATGGTCCTTGGATGGGTAATTCAGTGTTGTATTATGGTGGAAGGATATGAGCAACATGGTAGTGAATGTGATATGGAAACATTATATACCTTTAACGTGACTATGTATAATCTTGTACAAGACATATGTCTTCCCCAAGCACAACAAACAATGTTCCATAGTACAAGAATGGTCAAACCAATTGAACTATAATAAAAATTGGTTTCAGGAACTAGTGAGAGTTAAAATTTGGGGAAATGGATAAATGTAAGGAAGAGGCCCACTAGAGAATTTTTAGTAATTTTTAATCTGTTACATGTGATTATCAAAGGAGATTAATACTATCATTTACAGAATGCCAGCTCAATCTTAGGGACAGAGGAGAAAGCAGGCAGAGGCATAAAATGGGCTCTTTATGAAGGAGCAAATTGAGAAAATGATTAAAAATCAGTTTTTCTTGCTCATAACATTCATTTCAAAAGACAGAGCCTTTATAATCCCTCATTAGATACAAATCGCACCCCTCCCTAGCCTGCTATCGACAACCAAAATTCACCTCATATATAGAAAATATAGACATAATTTAGACAATCTGCCAACTAGAGGATAAGGTGCCATTTTCAAGCTTTACCAGACCATTTTGCCCCATGACATTTTAAGATTTAAAGGTGTTTTTGCAGATCTTTTGCGCTTCAATTCTCATATTGATACTAGGAAGAAGATCCCCTAATGCTGCTAATTTGATAATAATTCTCCCCAACTCATTTTAAAGATGCCATATGTAATTTCCAGAGGATCTATGACTTGCCCCGGGGAATATATTGATTTGCTTAAGTTAATTTTGTTTTTCTTTTGTGGGCCACTCCCAGTGGTGTTCAGGGAAACTTATAGTGTCTAGGATTGATGCCAGAGCTCTCACATGCAAAGCATGCACCCATCCTGTTGAGCTATCTCCCAGGCCAATTTGCTTAAATTAGTTCCCAGGAACTCTGACTCCAAAATTAATCATTATTTCACCTCAATTTCCCTTCAGACTTCAGATGGCATTTATATCACTCTTTTCACTTTCTTCCACATAGCTCAAACCCTGATCCAGCTGAGATGCAAGGATGCAAATGAAATTTGCTGGGTTTTGTGGTGACAGCGGTCTGAATTTGGGCTTGATGAAGAAAGTGCTTAGTGATTTTGGAGAGTAGATACTGTGTTACAGTATTCCCTTCTTCCACATTTTGTACAACATGAAAAGACATGCTCCTCTCCAAAGACTAGAGAAAAAAATGGACATGATGAGGCACATAATGAAAAAAGAGTAGTGGGGGAAAGTACTAAAAGATGCAAAATGACATGGCATTTTTAGCCTACCTCCTAAAATATTTATACTTAAAATTATATCACCTGAACATTAATTTTATTTTTGCTCTTTTAGGCAAATATTACATACTTTCTTGCTGTGTTTTCTTAAACAGAAGTTTCTACCTTTCCATTTTGAATGTGCAACAATTTGGGTTGTGGGTATTTGTCAAAACTAAAATCCGGGGACATTCAGTAACCATTAGTTTTATCCAACAGGTTGAGTTCATGTTTAATAAGCATAACTGGGCAATTATATTGTTAAGTCACAAAATGAATATTAGGAAACTTACAGAGTATAAGAAGTATGAATAGAAGTAGGTAGGAAGCAGGTCGGTACGTATTCTCCACTGCTTGCCATAGCATTTAGACTCCATCCAGAAGGCAGTGGCTATTATGGGAAGACTTTAAGCAAGGATGAGAAAATGTATGTTTCTTCGAAAGATTTATTTAGCTCTGAAGTAAAAGTTGGTTCAAGACAGATAAAAACTGAAAACAAATAGAACAGATAAGAATCCAACTCCACAAAATCCATGTTCTAGGTCAACTCTAGAGAAATTTCTTTAATGGGCATATTCCAGAGGCAATCAAAAAGGTCAGTACTTTGCTGCTGGATTAAATGAGGGGTGAGGCATAAGGAATCGCCTAGATGACTTCTAGGTTTCTGCTTAAACATGCATGTGAGTAATTCAGTGCTGTACTATCAGGGAGGGGTATGAGCACCATAGTAATGGATGTGGTATGGAAGCATTGTGTAGTAATAGCGTGATTATTCACAACCTTATAAAATAAAGTTATACCAATAATAATTTTAATTCAAAAATAAAGTAGATACTATAAAAATTAAGGTTTTTAAGCACTTTTTCATGGATTCTATTTCAATATATAGGTCCCACAAGGTAGCACTGTTGTAGCACTGTTGTCCCATTGTCCATTGATTTGCTCAAGCGGGCACCAGTAACGTCTCCATTGTGAGACTTGTTGTTACTGATTTTGGCATATCAAATACGCCACGAGTAGCTTGCCAGGCTCTGCCATGCGGGTGGGATACTCTCAATAGCTTGTCAGAGCTCTCCGAGAGGGGTCGAGGAATCAAACCCAGGTCGGCTATGTGCAAGGCAAACGCCCTACCTGCTGTGCTATCGCTCCAGTCCAGGACTGACAGGTATGATAAAATTTACTACTTAGGAAGTAGTGGATCCAAATTCAAATTTTAAGCCCACATCAAGCAGATCTAGAGTCTGTGCTTCTAACTGACCAATTTGTTCTATAATAATGAGCCCTGGGTTAGGAAATGAGCTAGGAAGGGAGAGAAATAACAGAGAAGGAAAAGGAGATAGAGTAGTTCAAACGAGGAAAATGCTGGAGCCCTAGAGATCATAAGATTAAAGAGGTCTATCAAGATCCTATAGGAAGAAGGACATTGATGCCTTATGTTACATAAAGCAAAATAGAAACCAAAAGTGTTCTTGGATCTATTCATTGGGAAGCCATTGGAGAATTCATATGCATTTCCATGAATTGGCATAGGGAGGCTTCAGGGATCTGGGTGAAGGGAAACAGTAAGACAGTGACTATCCTCAGAGTGAAAGACAGTAGAAAGGAAGATAGATGAAGTACTGAGAGGAGAGAGTACAGCTCAGCAAGATACTAAAGGAACTAGTTAAAATTAGTTAAGGGGGGATGGGGAAGGCAGTTAGGCTATCTTAGAATTGTAGGTGAGTCGGGGCTGGAGATAGCACAGCGGATGGGGCATTTGCCTTGCACGCGGCCGACCCGGGTTCGATTCCCAGCATCCCATATGGTTACCCAAGCACTTCCAGGAGTAATTCCTGAGCAATGCTGGGTGTGACCCAAAAAAGAAAAAAAAAAAGAAAGAATTGTAGGTGAGTGACTGCAACATGGGAGTGAACATCAACTGTCTAAAGATAACAAGCCTCTGGAATGGTGGTCTTTAAGGGTAAGAAAACGTTTTAGACATATGAAGCACTCGTTAGGAGATGATAAGAACCTAGAAAAGTTATGACTCTACCATTGAGATGGATAGGGTGGGGTTTCCTTCCATTCTTCCCACTAATGACCATAGATGAGTGACTGAGGTCCTCCATATAAAAATCTACATGGTGGTTCTGTGTGGATATAGAGTTCAAGTGAAAAACAATAAGAATAATCAGGGCCAGAGAGATAGCATAGTAAGTAAGGCCATGCGTACAGCTGATTCTGGTTTGATTCCCATAACAAATGGTCCCCTGAGCAGAAGCAAGGCCATTCCTGGTCATAGGAGAAGCAATAATCCTTGAGCGCCACCAAGTCTGGTCCAACCATTCTTCTAAAAACAATGAGTAAAGTAGGCAAGTGCTTCAATTAAATTAAATGAATACCACAAAACAGTATAGAAATGGTTGTCTGGAGAGATGAATACAAGTTTCCTAAGGCCTGAAGATCACAGTATTGTGGCAAACATAAATGCCAGGACTATATCCAAAACCAATGGCTTTCCAACTTCTCAACTTAACTCTGGAAGATGCCCACACCAGGTGGCTCTCCCTAATACCCTGGGCTCCAGTGGCCTAAATTGCCCTGCCCTATAACCTAGAGCATAAGTGTAGGGTATGACTTTCTTAAGGAATAGATGTTTGTACTTAATGAGTCTTTCCAGCTCTTTATTAGCTGATATGTGAATTCCCTGTGAAAATGAGGACAATGAACTTCTGTGTAGCATTGAAGCACTGGTCCACTTGACCAAAGTGGCCCTATGATACATAATCACTGTTTGTGGCATAGGAAAGGAAAGAAAGGAAAGAAAGAAAGAAAGAAAGAAAGAAAGAAAGAAAGAAAGAAAGAAAGAAAGAAAGAAAGAAAGAAAGAAAGAAAGAAAGAAAGAAAGAAAGAAAGAAAGAAAGAAAGAAAGAAAGAAAGAAAGAAAGAGAGAGAGAAAGAAAGAAAGAGAGAAAGAAAGAGAGAAAGAGAGAGAGAGGGAGAGAGGGAGGGAGGGAGGGAGGGAGGGAGGGAGGGAGGAAAGGAGGAAGGGAGGAAGGGAGGAAGGAAGGAAGGGAGGAAGGGAGGAATGAAGGGAGGAAGGAAGGAAGGAAGGAAGGAAGGAAGGAAGGAAGGAAGGAAGGAAGGAAGGAAGGAAGGAAGGAAGGAAGGAAGGAAGGAAGGAAGGAAGGGAGGGAGGGAGGGAGGGAGGGAGGGAGGGAGGGAGGGAGGGAGGGAGGGAGGGAGGGAGGGAGGGAGGGAGGGAGGGAGGGAAGAGATGTTAAGGACTGGAATAGCAGGGAACCAACTGAAAAGAGAAAATGATGCTACTGAAACCTAGTACATTGAAAGGCCCCTGAGAGGATCTGCATGAGAGAAAAGCCATGGCCCGTATTGCTCCCGTAAAGGGAAGGGGGGACACAAACCTGCCTCTCCCCAGCTCTCTGAATCCAGACTGGTGCTCCATACTGAACCCAACAGGAAGGCAGGCAGGGGCTGGAAGGGAGCTAGAGGGTTACAAGCACTACAGGACAGAGAAGAATGGAGTATAATCAGCATAATTAGCAAAGACCCAGAATATGTTTGCAACATATTTATCTAAAAGTTATTACTCTCAAAAAGGGCTGGGCACCTAATTGGTGGGGGGTAATTATGATTGCTTACTAAGTGTTTGCTTGGTAGTTACTGGGGGCACACTAGAGAAACTAAGTCAAACCCATCTAGGCAGAGCAGGAACGGTGCCAGCAGGATGTGGGAAGAGCATGACTGCATCTAATAGCAAATTAAGAGATGATCTTTGCCAGCCCCAGTCTCATATCCTGCAATCACTATCCTAAGGCAATAAAAGAAATAAAATAAAATAAAGTAAAATAAACAGAGACCTACCTAACCTGAGGAAGGGAAACAATCCTAACTTCAGTGGGTCTAAGACAATGAAAATAAGCAGCTGGGTATCAGTCACTTGAAAGGAAAATCCCCCCAAGGGTGCCCATGAAGGGGGGCTCCCACTTGGGGTCACTGTTAATGTGATGCAGGCAGTGGCCACAGGGGCTGATGGCACTGGGAGAGAGACTCTGATGTAGTTCCAGACCAGTGGTGATTTTCCTCCTGGAAGAGAACTCGGGCTGGAAAATAAGCAATGAGGCTCGGGGGATTAACAGTGCAGCCCCTGCCGGGAGCAGGTGGTAGCTCAGCGGGCTGACGGGAGTGAAGCCCCAGATCCCTACCCCACAACAACTGTGAGTTTTATTAAGAGATGCTCAGATTCGATGAGAGTGGGGTTTATGTGGAACTCATCTTCCCACCCGTTTGACTCTGCTGATTAAGTTTCTTCCTCTAAAACCTTGTGACATGAATGGTGGGGAAGCTGGAACAGGAGAAGCCAACCACTGAAAGCCTCGTTCCTGGGGTAGCTAATCCGTAAGGATGCAGACACCACTTTTATGTATACCCTTTATCAGGGAGGATCCCCATTAAGAGGCATATGGCAAGGGACATGAGGACAGTACCAAGATCCAGAACTGTCGTATAATCTAGATTTAAAAGTTATCTGAAAAGGTAAAATGTAAGGCCTTAGAAGAAGAATCAAGGAAGGTGCTCTTATATAACCAAATATTATTTATTGAATTAAGATACACGTGTATATAATAACAAACTGACCAACATCAAAACTTGTCAGTGACATTTCCCATCTCATTCAGAGGAAAAATCAGTCCTGTGATGTCAGCTCCCAATCTCCCTAATCCTATACTCCCTAGTTTTCACTACACTACTACAGTCACACTGAACTCCTTGCTGTTTCTCAAATATGCTACACTCTAAAGACTTTTGCCTTTTTTCGCATGCTCTTTTTCCAAATACCTGCCCTGCCTACTTCTTTGTAAATATTATTTCAGCAAAATCTATGCTGATTGCCCTACTGAAAATTACTTTCACTTTAGTCCTCACAGTCTCTATAGTGATACTATGCGCTTGTGGTTGTGCATGTATATCTGTGTGCATGTGTGTATGTGTGTCTGTGTGTGTGTATGTGTGAGTGTTTGGCATCATACTCTGCAGTGCTGAAGGCTTACTCCTCATTCGAAATTCAGGGATCACTCCCAGCAGAGCTTGGAGGTCCATATGGGGTACTGGGGAACAAACCTGGGTAAGCTGCATGCAAGGCAAATGCCCTACCGTCTATACAATCTCTCTAGACCCTTCTTTTTTTTTTTTTTCATTTTATTCCACAAACTCAAGCTTCTGGTGAAAAAAGGTTCCCCATGAGAAAAAGTGTTGAAAAGAATACTGAGATTTGGATCAAGTCTCAATTCCAAATACATCACAAAATCCCGTTAATCGTCGATTTCTCGAGCGGGCTCAGTACCCTCTCCATTCGTCCTTTCCCTGAGATCTTAGAAGTCTCTCTCGACTCAGCCCTCCCAAAGATGTTGCACTGGAGGCTCTTTCAGGGTCAGGGGAATGAGATCCAGCTTGTTACTGGATTTAGCATATGAATACACCATGGGAAGCTTGCAAGGCTGTCCCATGTGGGCAGGAAACTCTCAGAAGCTTGCCAGTTTCTCCCAGAGAGAGAAGCAGGCTACAAGATATTGCGCGCGCTTCTGGGAGCTTGCTTTTAAGTCTCTGGATGTTGGCCGTTGATGGGATTACACACACCTGGGTTCCTCTGCCGGTACCTTCATGTGTGAGGCCTGTCCGAATGTGTGGAGAGGGGCCTCAAGCATGGCTGTAGCTAGGTTCTAGTGGTCTTCGGTCGCCGGGAGCTCTGCTTGGGGCGGGGAGGGAAGCTGAAGCCCATCCCCTCTGCGGGGCCCTGGGGAAGACAGCCAGGCATGCGGGCAAGAGACTCTCTGCCAAATACATAGGTATGTATTATTATTATTATTATTATTATTATTATTATTATTATTATTATTATTACCATCATCTTTGGGCTGGAGCGATAGCGCAGCCAGTAGGGCGTTTGCCTTGCATGCAGCCGACCCAGGTTCGATTCCTCCACCCCTCTCAGAGAGCCTGGCAATCTACCGAGAGTATCTTGCCCGCATGGCAGAGCCTGGCAAGCTACCTATGGCATATTCGATATGCCAAAAACAGTAACAAGTCTCACAATGGAGACGTTACTGGTGCCCGCTCAAGCAAATCAATGAGCAACAGTATGACAGTGACAGAATTTCACAAAACATCATATTCAATCATTCTATGTCATTTCCTTATCAATTAAATGTGTTTTATGTTTCTTCCTTAAGATATCATTTCTTATCAGACAGTGACAAGTATATTGATCATAAATATTTAGAATAGTGGTCAGAACACATACAGCACTAAAGAAGTATTTGTTGAATGAATAAACATCCATGTGCTGGACCTTAATTACTGGTCTTTGTCCTATTGTGCTTGTGCCTATGTAAATCTCACCACAAAGTAATGCTTCATGAATAATTAATGATGTCATTTATTCAATAAACTTGGATTTAGAGCATATGTTACCTAGGCCATCATTGACGATACTAATAAATGCAAGATAAAAAGCTACTTTGGTAAACATACTCGCTTGCCATCAGAGTGTTCCCAATATCTAGTTATTCTACCATTATCCTCCTCTAAACATACAGAAAACTTTTCAACTGCTTTGCAAATGGGCATTTGTGTGACTAACTAGCAAATGAAATGTAAGATAAAACAACGTTTCGTGTTCAGGATGAATCAGTTAGCAGCACTCTTTACCCATTGACAGTAACCTAAGTCACCCTGTCCCTAATGTATAGTAACTTGATGGAGGAGACCCACCTACCTTGAACAAAAACATAAAGTCTGTAGTGTCGATCTGCTGATAGGTGGAAATCTTTTGTTTCTGCAGAACCTGTCTCTTCCTCTTTAACAGAGATACACTTCAACTCACCTGTCCACACCCCTCATTTTACTGCCCTCCATGTTTCTTCTTTATTAATTTCTTCAACATCTTACTGACTCTGTATATGCAAACACGTGACTAATTCATCTCTCTTCCTTTATCTTAAATTTTCTTGTAATTTGGATAACATAGTCACCATAGTGTTAATGTTTGTGGGTTCTACATACAAAATTTCTGTACCTTCACCATCACCGAAGTGCCCAAGACTCTGCTATTGTCCTTATATCACTTCTAGTATATCTCTTCTTCCCACACACCCACCCCCTCCCACCAGTACTTGGTGATCTCTGTTCTGTAATCCAAGGTCCAGGGTTGGTCATAATTTGATGTCTATTTTCTTGTTTTGCTTTTCCGAGAATTTTCATGCCTCTTATCTCTTTCCTTTCACCCAAAACCTAGCAGTCACCCCTACCCCATAGCAATTCATTGAAGTATAGTATATCCTCCAATATTTGGTTGAAGTATATGTTTTATCCTGCTCTCACGGCAAAGCCTGGAAAGCTATCCGTGGTGTACTGGATATGACAAAAACAGTAACAAGTCTCACAATGGAGATATTACTGTTGCCCACTCGAGCAAATCGATAAACAACGGGACAACAGTGATACAGTGATACAGTGATATGTTTTGGTTCTTATCTTGTTTTCTGCTGAGTATGGTATTGATGTCCGTCTTCCTCCAGGATATTGTGGAGTAAGAAAATTGTTAAGAGTGATAAGAATGAACTAATGGTTTTCATGAAGCTGGATAAAACTAGTAGTAAATGGTAGAGACAATCATGGTGATATCCATTATGAAGCAAGGACATTAGATAACTATTAGGTAAACTACATGTAAAACTATTACATGAAGGAATTTAGAGTTCTTTGAGAATAAATAGGATTAAGATGAGACAATATTTCAGTTGGAGAAAAGGTGATGGTGATGCTGCTGATGATGACGTGACAGTGAAGGAACATGAGGGGAATGTTCAGTGAAAAATACAGCAGGCCGAAATACAGGAATAGGATGATCAGCTCACTTATCAGTCAAACATAACTCTCAGAAGGGTCAGCCTTGGGACAGACGTCAACAAGAAGCACATTTCCTCTCACCCCCTCAGTTTGCTCCATGCACTTTTAACAGGAACAAATGCTACTAAAAACTCAAATGATGCCTTTTTTAATTTAGGGTAGCTATTTAATTAGTTTTTAGCTTTATTCATTGTTTATGGTCATCATTTCAATAGAAGTTTAAAATGAAAAGTTTACCATGCCATTGATTTGTAGACAAAATAACCAACTCTTTGTATTTTTCTCCTCACTCTTGCTATATGTCGAATTTAACGGTGTCTCTGCTCCAGTGTGTTGCTTCTAAATCATACCACTGGGCTTCATGAACTTCTACTGTGTAGAATTTCTCCCATAAGACAACATCCCTACAGCTGAGAACACATCACAGTGTTTCAAGTGATAGAACATCCGATAACAAATGCAGTAGGCCAAAGAAATCTGTTCTTAAAAAAAAAAGGCATCTTCAAGGAGGAAAATTCCATTAAAACCTAAGCTGAGAATTTCTCTTTAGAGTCCTCTAATGAACCAAATCAAACTTGGAGAGGAATCAAATAGAGAGGCCATTTCTTCTCGTGGTGGATCTGTAGTTAACAAACAATGAGGATCAAATATTGACTGGATGCAATCTTGGGCTGGGATCCATGTGTTATGTAAGAAGGGGGCTTGCTTCTCCTTCCTCAGAGATCTGTTTGAACAAATGTAATTAATTCACATGAAGAGGAGGTAACAGTGGGTTAATAGCAACCATGTTGCTTGGCCCCCTGCTGTGGCCCCGGCCACACAGCCTGCTTTCACAAGCACTTTTGCTGTGCCAAAAGGAGAAGCAATCATGGGTAGGGATAATTAACATTATCAAAATGCTAATACTGCCCAAAGCACTATACAAATTTAATGTGGTCCCTATCAGGATACTCGTGACATTTTTCAAAGAAATAGACAAAACACTCCTGAAATTTATGTGGAACAATAAATCCCCACGAATAGCTAAAGCAATCTTTGGGAAAATTAAGATGGGTGGCATCACCTT
Source organism: Sorex araneus (assembly GCF_027595985.1). Lineage (NCBI taxonomy): Eukaryota > Metazoa > Chordata > Mammalia > Eulipotyphla > Soricidae > Sorex > Sorex araneus. The sequence goes on along the minus strand of NC_073303.1, from coordinate 347,524,005 downwards.
CCCCAACTTCAAAATCTACTACAAAGCAGTAGTAATTAAAACAGCATGATATTGGACTTGAAAACTAGAAATTGAGCTTCCATATGACCCTGTAATACCACTTCTAGGAATATATCCCGAGGATGCAAAAAAGCACAGTAGAAATAATATCTGTACCTATATATTCATTGCAGCACTGTTAACAATAGCCAAAATCTGGAAACAATCCAAGTGCCCTAGAACAGAAGATTGGTTAAAGAAACTTTGGTACATCTACACAATTGAATACTATGCAGCTGTTAGGAGAGATGAAGTCATGAAATTTGCTTATAAATGGATAGACATGGAGAGTATCATGCTAAGTGAAATGAGTCAGAAAGAGAGGTACAGACATAGAAGAACTGCACTCATTTGTGGAGTATAAAATAACATAACATGAGGCTGACACCCAAGGACAGTAGATACAAGGGCCAGGAGGATTGCCCCATAGCTGGAAACCTGCCTCATAAGTGGAGGGGAGAAGGCAGATGGAATAAAAAAGGGATCACTAAGACTATGATGGCTGGAGGAATTGGTCAGGATGGGAAATATGTGCAATGGACAAAACATGACAACCTCTCAGTATCTGTATTCCAAACCATAATGCTCAAAAGTAGAGAGTATAGGGAATAGTGTCTGCTATGGAGGCGAGGGGGATACTGGGGTGATTGATGGTGGGGAATGTGCACTGGTGGATGGATGGGTGTTTGATCATTGTGTGATTGTAACCCAAACATGAAAGCTTGTAACTATCTCACGGTGATTCAATAAAATTTTTAAAAAAAGAGGAAAGAAAGAAAATTAGCAAACTGGGACTAACCCAAGAAAATAATGGGATAGAGATTATTAAGTTATACCCCATGTTAGAAACGGCTGTCAAGAAGACTTCTGAAGTCAAGAACATAAATCAACCTTGTTAAACTACGTGTAGGCTCATCTTTAACCAGACTTTGTTTGAAGGATTAATTAAAAATAGACATTCTCTTCCTTATCATTTTTATCATTTGTTGATTTATAACAACTCAGATATTCTTTTTTATTTATTTTATTGAATCACCATGAGCTATAGTTACAAAACTTTCATGTTTGAATGACCAAACACCCATCCCTCCACCAGCACACAGTACTTTTCTTAAGATTTTATGTATTTACCTAAACTGTCAAGGCAGCTCATCATTAAGGGGTTACAATGAAACAAAGAAAAAAGCCTAATGAATTCTTTCCAGAGTAAATTCCAAGGGGAAACACTATTTGATATAACACCTCAAGTGTCATTGTGCACTACCTTATCATGCTAAGTGAAATGAGTCAGAAAGAAAGGTACAGACATAGAGGGACTGCACTCATTTGTGGAGTATAGAATAATATCACATGAGGCTGACACCCAAGGACAGTAGATACAAAGGGCCAGGGGGATTGCTCCATAGCTGGAAGACTGCTTCATGAGCAGAGGGGAGAAGGCAGATGGAATAGAGAAGGGATCACTAAGAAAATGAGGGCTGGAGGAACCAGTTGAGATGGGAGATGCATGCCGAAAGTAGATAATGGACAAAATATGATGACCTCTCAGTGTCTGTGTTGCAAGCTATAATGCCCAAAAGTAGAGAGAGAGTATGGGGAATATTATCTGCCATAGAGGCAGGGAGAGGGTGGAAAAGGGGTGGTATATACGGGATATTGGTGGTGGGGAATGTGCACTGGTGGAGGGATGGGTGTTTGATCATTGTGAGATTGTAACCCAAACATGAAAACTTGTAACTATCTCCCAGTGCTTCAATAAAATTTAAAATTTTTTTAAAAGTCATTATGCACTACCTTAAATACACATGTCCAAAGAATATCAAAAGAGTGAAATATTCAGGAGACCAGTGAGGTAGTACAGTGGGTAAGCACAATGATACTTGCCTTACATACAGTTGACAGGACAGTTGACGTCGTTCACCAGTAAAGGAGAGGGCTGGTCATCTTGGGAAGGACTCAGACCCATCTACTTTATCTGTCCAATAAACTCTAACCTTTAATCCAGCGAGTTTTGTATAAAAATCTTTCATACAATTCTTAAGAAGCCACCAGCACAGGAAAATCTGCTTCCGTGCTAACACTTTCATTCTTACCAGATACCAATTAAGTAAATACTGTCATATTAATTTTCTAAGGGGAAATAAATGAGAAAAGTTTTTTTTAAAAAAGGAGGAGCAATTCCCCAAAGAACTCCAAACCCTTGGAATTAATAGCAATCAAAGATTACCTTGAGTCTGAAAAATGACACCAGGACAAAGTTAACAAACCTAGCATATGAATGAATGGTCTATTCTCGGCAATTTTCTATTTATGGAAATTACAAAAGATGTTAGACATGCCTTTTTGTGAACGAGGTTTTTTTTGTCTCTTTTACAGAAGGCCACTCGGATTTCCACTTACCCCTAAATTCTCCTCCTAGAGCCCGGCAAGCTACCTAGAGTATCCCGCCCGCACGGCAAAGCCTAGCAAGCTACTCGTGGCATAGTCGATAAGCCAAAAACAGTAACAACAAGTCTCACAATGGAGATGTTACTGGTGCCCGCTAAAGCAAATTGATGAGCAATGGGATAACAGTGCTACAGTGCTTCAGTGATAATAATATGGGACCTTCACTCTGCATGTGCACAATATTCTATGGCTGACTACTTGGGTGCTAATGGCAGACTTCATGAGTTCAAACCTAACTTTGCTATTCTTTTTTAATTATTATTATTAATAAATCACCGTGTGGGTACAGTTACAGATTTACATATTTTTGTGCTTGTGTTTCAGTCATATAATGCTCGAGTACCCATCCCTCCACCAGTGCCCATTCTCCTCCACCAATGACACCAGCATCCCTACCCCCCATCCCACTCCCCACTCCCACCCCACCCTGCTTCTGTGGCAGGGCATTCCCTTTTGTACTCTCTCTCCTTCTGGGTGTTGTGGTTTGCAGTGGAGGTATTGGGTGGCCATTGTGTTCGATCTATAGTCTGCTTTCAGCATGCCTCTCCCATCCCGAGTGGGTCCTCCAACCACACTTTAGTTGGTGTTCCCTTCTCTATCTGAGCTGCCTTTTCCCCCAGCATGTTAGCTTTGCTATTCTTTAAATAGGTGAAAGTCATTATGTTATTCCACCTCCCTTCATCTTGGTATCTGGAGCCAATCATAGCCTTTATGATCCGGGGCCCTTATGGGGATGAGTGAGAGTGATATGTGTACAATATTCACAGCCTCCCCAACTTCTGCCTTTGGCATATGCCGTTACCAGGCTTCTCACTGTATGCATACCAATTCAGTGTGAGAGCTAGAGGAGTGCTTGCAATACACAGAGCCAAGAGTGGAGAGTGATGAGTATTGTAAGAGAGAGCTTCCGCCTGGAAGTTGTTATAATGTTCTCTATAATGCAGCAAAGATGGAGAAGCAGTAACTAGAAAGGACGAAATATTGAATGTAATCAAAGTAGAGTGAAAGTAAAGTGAAATTTATCAGTTACACAGGTGGGGTGGGGGTCTGGGGAGGTGGGGGGGAGTGGGGAGGTATACTGTAATTCTTGGTGGTGGAATATGTGCACTGGTGAAGGGATGGGTGTTTGAGCATTGTATAACTGAGACTTAAACCTGAAAGCTTTGTAACTTTCCACATGGTGATTCAATAAAAAAAAAATTTTTTAAATAATAAGGAGTGCTGAAGGGTCACCACTGAGATCGAATGGAGAAGCCATCAGTCCTGCACAACTGAGCACCATGCACAGTCCAACACTGACACCTTCCTCTCCTGTCTGACTTTCTCCTCACCTGAGTGCAGAAGGGCAAATGTTGCAATATAGTCCCTATAGATGTAGTGCTATGGACTCCCTAAAGAGCTGAATGTCACTATACATTCCCTCCTCACGTCTCTGTCCCAGGCTGAGATTTCCCACAAAGAATCGTGATCCCTGCAATTCAAAGAACAGTTGTGTTCCCATCTAGTCTCCAAGCTACTATTTCTTACACAGTCACCAAACACCTTCCCAAATATGCTGACTTGTTATGGCAGCTTTGAGCTTCTAATCAGTTCGTCTGGTGCTAAGAGAAAATCTGTAACCTACATAATGGGTCCCACACTTCATCAGAGCATAGGACAAGGTAAAACAATACCATCTCTTGCATCTGCCATGTTTTATTTGAAACCCATAGACCAACCACTTCATCTTAGTCCAGCAAAAAAATCTGTCTCATCCTTCCACACACTTTCCTATCCCAAGCCTCTGAAGTCTGCTGTGTTATAAACAAGCTAATTCCTAAATATTTTAATTTCACTTGCATTCAAACAACTCAGTGTCCCTTCTGGTCAAGACAGGAGAGCAGGCTGGAGCTGTGTAGGCAAGTCTTCTTGAGTCAGTCTCTCCCCTGCAGTGTTCATAATTTAGAAAAGTGAAGTATCTGGTCAACCGAAATATGCCCCCCAAAGACCTAAAGGGTTAGCAGATGTTTAAGAGATGGTTCGAACTAATATGGAAGGTGACCATTAGAAATGGCAAGAGTATCACAGATGTGAGAACTGGGAAAGCCAGAATTGAAAGAGAAATCATTGCAGCACATGCAGAGGACAGTGCTACAAGTAGAATGACAAGCAAACCACGTGGCATACATACACACCTAAGTTTTTATTCAAATTAGAGGATAGTTGGTACTAAAAATTTAACATTTTATCTTCTATTTTCACAAATCCCGTTGGATATTATGTGATTTTTTCATGTCAGAGGGAAAAGAATTCAAACTCAAAAAAGCAACAACTAGATAATTTCTTAAAATTAGTAAATATGTGTTTGAATTTTAACCCACAAGCTCTGATTCTAAGTTCAGTGTGTTTTCCAGACACACCCCTACTCCTCCTCTCCGTGTCCCTCCCTACTCCTCTCTTCTTTTCTTCCCCTCCTCCTCTTCCATTGTTCTTTTCCATATCCTTTTCCTCCCTCACCTTTGCCTTCTTCCTTTTTTCCTTTCTTTTCACTTTCTCCCCTTCCTCCATTCCTATTCCTATTTCTGATTCTACCTGCTCTCTCTTTCTCTGTGTGTGTCTGTCTCTCTGTCTCTCTCTGTCTCGGACTCTCTCTGTCTCTCTTTCCTCTCTCTCTCTGTCTGCCTCTCTGTCTCTGGTTCTCCCTCCCTCTATCTCTTTATCCCCCTCCCACCCTCCACAGTTTTGCTCTAAAGAATGTTATAGAGGCAGGTCCAGCTGCTACCGTAGGGCTCCTGTGTGTCAATGAGCCTGTGCGTCCCTTTAGTGTCTCTTATAAGGACGGAGTCCAATCACTCTAGCCTTTCCCTGTCTACCATCTCCCTCCTCCAGGGCTGGAAATCCCATTTACTCCTTGCCTTACCACTGGGGAGTATACCTAAGGCAGAGGGGAGTCGTTTGAGGAGACCCATATACTGGATCATGCTGCACCAGGGACACAACACCCCATTGAGAAAATAGAAAAAGGAAAAGAGAAAAAGATGCCCTGGGGAAATAACCAGAATTGAGAGGGAGTGTGATTACCTGCTTGCCAATATCCTATATTCACAGATCTAAATGCACATAGTAGGCTATAACAATAAACAAAAAAACAAATAGAGTAACAATTGAATCAGTGAGAAAGAAAATGCCAGGCTGCATATGTAAATGTCACCATCAGAGAGTCTTCCTGGCCAGTCAACCATACTGTGATCTCTAGAATCTTCTGTGGTTTGGGAACCCCACAGGAATTCTAGGTGTGCATAGATGCAGCACACTCTCTCTCATTCTTGCCCCCCTTCTCCTCTCTCTCTCTCTCTCATATACACATGCATGCTCACGTGCTGCTATTACCACATATCTTTTCCCTACACTTCTTCCAGATTACTGCTGTGCTAGGAACCTCTCTTTATACCAGACCCTTCTCTCCCCATCCTAAAAAAAAAAAAAAAAAAAAAAAAAAAAGATAATCTTATTCCAAAACCATGGCAGTGCCTGAGAAAGAGTCACTCAAGTCTTTGTTCTGGATATGTGTCTAGCTGAAAATCCAGGCCTTAGGCACAGGAATTAAACTTCAGGAGAATCAGACCTAAAGGACAAAAAGGACCAATTCACAGAACCCAAGTTCCCTTATTTCTAGCACAGAAAGTAAAGAATCCTTGGAAGTTTTGACTGGACCTTCATTAGAATGCAAGGGACAGAGAGGTACTGCCTGGTCCACCAAGTCCTCCTCCAATCTCACCCCAGAGAATACAGGAAGTTGATGCACCCTCCATCAGAATCAGTAAAAGGAAACATTCCAAGAAATGAGGGCACCAGACGTTTGGCTCATGCTCTGAACTCTAGGCTCTGGCTCCCAGGAAGGAGGCGGCACCCATTGAAGGGGCTGAATTTGCCCTCTCTCACCCATTTGCTTTTTGGCCTTTTCCTATTCCCTTAGAGACGCTATACTCCAAAGGAAGTTTGGATTAGAAACAACCTTTTCGATTGGTTTTTCTCCATTGCCTCAAGAGAACAAGTGCCTTAAAGTCATTTCCTCCCTGATATAAATTGATTTGTGGTTTCACCCCAAAGTAACCTCTTTTAAGACTCTAGAAATGCCCAAGCTTCTTAAATCCAGGCATTTAAGAAACAATTCACTTTCTTCCTCTTAGCCTCCTGTACCACTCCAAGTTCAAGATTTTTCCAAGGGTTTTTTTTTTTCTTACTCCCGAATAACCCCACCAAAGTTTTCTGAATTTTCACCCTCTGTGCCATGGGAAATGGTTGGAGCAGAGCTAGAAATGACTTTCCAGGGGCCTCTCTACAGAGAGAGGTAGAGGATAGAGGTCTTCCCTTCAAAGGGAGCAAGGGACCAGAGTAAAGAAAGGCATCAATGGCAGACACAAGTTTCTTGTGAGAAGGCATTGGACCAGTAGTCTTGCTGGAGGTGAGTAATTTGGGCAGGAGGGAGGGGATATAAAATCAAAAAATAGGGACTCACAAATAAATCTCAGAACTGAGCAATTCACTGTAGAGATGGCTCAAGACCCCAATGATTTAAAATTTTAGAATCCTAGGAGCATGTGGCCACTTTCAGGGCCACACAATATCTCATACTATTTTTTTTTTGCTTTTTTTGTTGGACTACTGTGTGACAGACCCTTCCAGGCATCTCATACTATTCATAACATGTAATACAAAATAAATCATCTAGCATCTGCCTGTGGAATGGTGGGGAACTTTGAAATAATGGTGTTGGGAAGATGTACTGGTGGTGGGATTGGTGTTGAAATATTGAAAATATTGAATATAATCAATTACTGTGAACAACCTCATAAAACTAAGATTTAAAATTAATAAAAAACCCTTTGGATCCGGCTGCGGAGAGAACATGATGGAAGAGCCCAAGGGAGCGCCCTTGGACTCCAGGCAGCCCACTGAACTAATTCCGGCATGGGACCAGAGACCCCACGGTGCGCTGAAACAGTGGGACCCGGGCATCCCCCAATTCTTTTAACCTGTCTCTCTCTCTCAACTCCTCCCTCCTGAGCACAGCGCAGGACTTCTCCATCTTATGAGCACCATAAAAGGGTAAAAGTTTGTAGTGATGTTATTTCTGGTTGTACTTTCCCTGGACTTTATACAGAAACCCAAAACCGCGCAAGACCTTCGGTTCCAGAAACTGCTTCCAGACACTCTACTAGTCTATCAACTAAGCCAGAGCCCCACGTCTGCTGATGACGGGAAATAACCATCCTTTTCGTTTTTTTCGTTTTTTTTTTTTTTTTCCCTTGTCAGGCAGCGTGGCGATTACTAAACAGGCGTGAACTCGGTGGCGCGGGGCAAGGGGGAAAAAGAAAAGTTATGTAACAAACAGCGGGACTTAATATCTCTATATTCTTAGCAGTGGAGAACTATCAAATGCCTCCTTGGCAATAGGACTGCTTTTCTTTTTTGGGGGAAACCCCAACAACGGTAGTGAGTTGTGTGTTGAAACATGGAATGTAATCGAGATAAGGCATAAATGAAGTGAAACTTATCAAGTACAAGGGTGGGGACTGGGGAGGTGGGAGGGGGCGGCAGGTTTACTGGGGGGGTTGGTGATGGAGGATGGGCACTGGTGAAGGGAAGGGTGTTTGAGAATTGTATAACCGACATAATCCTGAGAACTATGTAACCCTCCACATGGTGATTCAATAAAATTTAAAAAAAAAATAAAATAAAATAAAATAAATAAAAAATAAAATAAAAACTGCTCAATCTAAAACAAAAATGATCAGAAAATAAAATTCTCAAAACACACTGACAAGCAACTAGACAGACATCATATAAGTCTTACATCCTTTACCTTGGACCCCTCATCCCATCACGAAACCTTCATAGTGAAAGGCATCTTCAGTGAGAACCCTTGCCCCTGCACAGATCAAATGTAGCTTTAAACTTTCAGCAGTGCTTTTGCAGAACACCCCACCACTAAGAGCTGTACGTACGTGGGTCTTAACGGAAACTGTTAGCTCTCTGCAATAAGACTTTGTCTCCTCTGCCACAGCTTTCCTTCTCTCCACCCTTCTCCACTGCATTGCAGGACCAGGCGCAGAGTCAGGAGGCCACATCTCATAAACACGGGGAAAGTTGGAAATGTTGTCCCCTGGATGCCTCTTCCCCTGGCTTGAAATTTGCATCTAATTATCTCATAACTTTGGGGAATTAGCCTAAATTCTGAGAGCCTTTGTTTCTCTGTAAACTTACATTTGAGTTACTTTTCTTCTTTAATGAACTATCAATTTGAAAATGCTTTAAACTAATATACACTGCCTAAATCTTACATGCTACAAACCCAGCTACAATTTACAAATTCTCTCCCTCCGTCCTTGACTGCTTGTAAGAGACCCCTCTGACCACAACATACTCAGACTTTTTTTGAGAGTTTTGCTTGATCAGCACCTAGAGGGTGAGTTCACCAACTGTATAGCGTTCATCCTTCTTTTGTGCAGTATAGGTCTCCACTGTTTGAGGGCACCTGACACCTCTCATTAGGAATCTGCAAGACCAATGGCAATTTTTTGTATGTCATCTGTACCCTCCCTTGAATTTCTGCACTTACCACCACCGGCCCACCTGAGTCTGTCTCATTTCCCTGGGGCTGTTACTACATGCTCCTGACCAGTTCACGTACTTCTAATCCCTGCCCTCAGAGTCTAATCTTAGCTCAGCTACCAGTCTGAGCCTTAAAAATCCTAAGACACAGCCTATTATCCCTTCGTTGAAACTCTCCTATGCTTCTCCGGCTTCCCCATCATACCCAGGGCTCCCTGGGACCATCTCATGAAGGACACAAAGTAAATATTTGTAGAATGAATGAGTGAGCACTGTGCTGCATTTGTAAAGAGAGGAAATTATACACGATTGTGTTTTTCACGCAGCTGAGATTCACAAAGGCCTCGGGATATAATCTCACGGATGTCAAGACTCTCCCATACTACAATAGTAAATAATACATATGTACATTTAATTGTAGATGGAAGTGAATGGAACAACACCTAAATCCACATTTTCAGACAATGCCCAGAAAAGGTATAAAAATAAATCCACGATTTAGCATTGAAGTATGGGGTTAGCACACCGGCACCCCCAGAAAGGGTGGGAGCCCTGGGCTGGCCTCTGCAGCTGACTGGACAGGGTGCGGCTCTTGCTTGCAGGGGAGAGGAGAATCTCTGGGTGACTCGCTCAGAGAATTCTGTGGAGTGTGTTAATTTCTGTGGGACTTCAGAGGCCCCATAACTCTTGGAGATTAATAAGAATCTGGGAAGTATCTGTCTTTGCCGGCTGCTTTCATTTGCGCAGTAATAAAGCTCGCCTTTCTTGTTTAATAAAAACAATGTGGAAACAAATGGTTCTGTGCACAGTGGAACTTTGGAGAAATGAATTCAGTGGCACGGAGGGAAGTGTTTCATCACACTGCGGGCTCCCCAGTCTAAAACAAAAGCCCTGCATCCTCCCTCCAGTCCCCTCTGACACACCTCACCCCATGGTTGGCAGAGCACCGGCCCCCCCTGCTGTGCCAGGCCTAGTGGGCAGTGGAGAGGTACTACCAGCCCCCTGCCTCTCTCTCTCTCAACACAGGAAGTCAGGGCTTGGCTCCTGAGATGCAAAAAAAAAAAGAGGTGGGTGGAGGCCCGGTACAGGGCAGGCAATAAACAGAAGAAACTGGCTCTCCCGGGAGGAGAAAGAGCCTGCGGAGCAGGTTAGAGCCATCACTATGAAATAGATCACTAATGGGTCCCAGGGCAAAAAGCGGACCCTGCTGCCTTTTGCTCATACGTCCTCTCAGGTAGGTGGGATGACGCACACACAGCAGACGGTCCCCTCCACGCTGCCTCGCCACTGCCCAGTCCAAGAAGCAGCTTCACAAACCATCCCTCTGCCCCAACTTCTGATGGTCCCCACCTTCCACGTCTCCGTGGAGGACACTCGAGAATAAAGGTTGATGTAGCCCAAAGGTATCAGGCTTTATTACAAAGCGGTGCTTCCTTTGTGGGCTCTTCTGTGATAGGCGGGAAATGGTACCAAGGCGGGAGGGGGGGGGGCGACTCAGAATGATGCTTCGTTCAGGTAAGGAGCAAGTCTCAGCAGCAGCCGTTTACTGAGGGAGAACCCGGAACAGACACGATTTATGAACTGCCTACTATGTGCCCTGTCCTGCTGGCCACCATCCCCAGGGAGAGAAATGAATCACAGTAATGAATTAGAACCTCATTAAATTAGACAAGTAGGGGGTCTGGCCTATCTGCATTAATGAAGATCTGATTTATTAACTATCTTTAAAGAAACGCAGTTTTATTACTTTCAAGTATAAGCATTGATTCATATCAAGTGCCAACAAGTATTGCCAAGTGGAGGTCCTGATGGCCCTGCCTTAACAAAAAAGATAAGATTAATTTGTAATTAACAGCATCCATTTGCATGGAAACAATTAATGGGCTAAAGTCCTCATAAAAACAGTGCAATCTATTAACTAGATTAATAATGCCCCTTTTACAATCTAGGATAACTTATTAGTTTTTTCCAGAAAAGGCAAAGGTCAGCTCTCCAGGAGTGTGGGTGCTATGCTGAGCCTGGAGAAAATTATGAAAGTGCCCTGGCTTGTTTGCATTGTCCCCGAATCCCATACTTCTTTTTTTCCTTCTCAGTTCCTTTCACTTGTCATTTATTGAGGGCCACCAAAGCACATTTGAAGAGCAAAATGCAGGATGATCTTTGACTGCAACTAGTTAACAGGCAGGGTGGAAAGACAAAACACAGGTATGGCACAATATGAGAAACCCAAGCGCTCCGACCAGCAATATGCTTCAGAAATGTGTCTCAACTCGGGCTGAGCCTGTTAGGTGTGTGGATTCCTTGATGTGCATTTGTCAATTCATCATATGCAGTCCTGGAAAGCTGGCATTAGTGTCCCCTTGCCCATTGCACAGGTGAAGAAACTGAGGTATTATAATCTGAAAACACTGAGGCTCTATAATCACATGCCTAGTGTGAAGAGGAGAGGGAGAGGTCACAGACACTGAAATGGAGAGGGGTCCGTGTAGAACAGACCACTGAGAGGCTGGACCTTACGATAACAATTGTGGGACCCAGTAGCAGGGAAGAAAGGAAAAAGACACACTGACCTCATCATTCTTATTGGCCCGACTACCCAGAAGCCACTGGATGCCTAACACCAGTTGATGTCTTCCCTATGGGGCTTCTTACAGGGCAGAGAACAGGCAAGAGGTGGGTCTGGAGATGATGGGAGGGATGCAGTGTGAGGGGTTCTGAACTGTGGGTGGAGACCCATAGGTCAAGAGAGGCAAACATACCACTGAGAAACTCGATGTTCAAGAATCTGGGAGCTACTGAGATGGGGTCCCTAACCCTGCACACTCTTGGTGAGTGAGAAAGAAAGAGCTCCTGATGATTGTATCTTTTGGAAGTGTATCTGATACACTTTCTGGGCTTTGCTTATGGAATCATTGTTCCACTGGGAAGGTATAGCCTAGGGAGACCCAAGAAAGCCATGTTTCCTTCAAAAACTGTTCTTCCTACTTTCTTCTTGAGCACTAACCCAAGATAATTATATTCGGTTACTGGGCAGAGGGTCTTGGGTGAGTGGATGGAGCAGGACAAAAAGGAGCAAGCAAGGAGCTGAGCAAAGAATCAAGGTCTCTGCACCAAGGTTCATTGCACTGACAGGCCTCCGTCCCCTCTACCAACTCACACACAAGGCTTCCTCTCCCTGTGCCCTTAAATAAAATGCAGTCAGGAGTAGTACTCTTCACAATGAAATAATATAGAATATTCCTACCTTGTCCACATTTGAGCCCCAGGAGATCTGATGTGTAGGTGTCCAGTAAGTGTTTATGAAATGAATAGCAAAAGTACATCAGTAAGTAGTAAAGGAGGGAGTTCTCATATGTTTCTCTCCCACTACATCCATCATCACAAAGATCCTTACTACCACTCACATCTCTCCAGGATGGTGTTCTGTAGAAGAGACAGAGAAAGAAGGTATCTAGTTTGGGGACAAGATAGTGCCCCCCAAATTTACAACCATTGAAAGGCATACTGAGTAACTTGAAACTGATTATCTATGTAAAATTAAATGTGTAGAATCACAGGTTAGGGGTTTATGGTCTGGGTGGCTCCAAAGATTTCTTCCATTTCAATAGGATGAATAGAGAGAGAGCTTTCCCAGGTCAAAGAAACTACTCGAATGAAAGCAAAGAAGTCAGAACAAGTAAAGCATGTGTGTCCAGAACAGATACACCTAATTCAATGCAAGCAAATTCCAAGCATACTGGAAAGACAGAGACCCACTATCCAGAAGCAGCCAGCCCATATCCTGAGACTCTAGGAGTGGTGAGAAACTAACTAGTCAGGCTTTTTACCCCAAGCAAAGTTTCTTGCTAAAGAACCCCAAAAGAGTGGGAAGTTGACTTCTACTGAGACATATCCAGATATGGAATGAAGGAGGGTACTCTTGATCCACTCTTATAGTCTTTCTTTCTTCCTTTTCTTCCTTTCTTCCTTTCTTTCTTTCTTTCTTTCTTTCTTTATTTATTTATTTATTTTCTTCTTCCATTCATCCTTCATTTCTTTCTCTTTCTTTCTTTCTTCCTTTCTTTCTTTCTTTCTTTCTTTCTTTCTTTCTTTCTTTCTTTCTTTCTTTCTATCTTCCTTTCTTTCAGCTTTTGGGTCATATCCAGTGATGCTCAGGTATTACTTCTGGTTCTTCACTAAGGAATTATTCCTGGCGGTGCTCAGGGGACCATATGGGATAACTGTCGCACGCTGCTTCGACCAGTGAAGAAACACGCAACCGGAGATTCTTCTTGCAGCGATTTATTCAGGGACCTTCCCATGCATTGGGGAAGATGAAGAGGAATGGGAAAGAGGAGAAATGAGGAAAGAGGAGGAAAGAGAAGGAACCAAGGAGAGGAACAAGGGGGGACCCACTAGCTAGGCAGCTTCCCCCCTTATATACCTCTCGTTGCTTGTTTACGCCCAAGTGTCTGCAGCTGATAGACTAGTTACACCTTGTGGACGTGACAGGACATCCTATTTCCTTATTAGGAGTTGTTTTCGAAGCACGGTGCAATTAACAAGAAATAGGTGTCCACGAAGCACTGTCCCGCAGAGGCTCTCCACAGATGACAGAAATTGAACCCAGGTCAGCCACATGCAAGGCAAACACCCTACTGGCTGTGCTATTGCTTTGGCCCCTCTTCTACAGTTTTCACAGAAAAAAGGGATATTCTGTAACAGCTTAAATCGTGGCATTTGTTTCACAAAACCCCTTTGTATTGCTATCATCCTGGATCTGTGTCTTGGTTTCTCCATGCCTACTGCTCTGTGTGGATCCTTTCCTAGGGAGTCAGGGAACTCTGCAAGAGTGTTGAGGCCATCACCGTCCTGAGTAGAGAAGTACTAAAGATTTCTACTCTTTCATAGACCTGAGCACCCCAGAGCCCATGGCCACTGTGCTTGCATCACAGCAAAGCCCATGTCTGACAGCACCTGGCAGTACCACACGTGGCTGTGGACATTAAATGGTGAGACAGGGATTACCACCGGTGCTCCCACCCACAACCATTCTCCTCTTTGCTCTGTTGACGCAACTCTTTGAAAGCTGTGGTAAATAGAAAGCTGCTTGCTTTCTTTTAATCAAGGACACTCTTTAAGATGTTTAAGTACAATACTATTTTAAAATGGGCAGCTTTATATAAAGGAAAGAAGAGAGAGTACAGCAGCAATGTACAGTATATCAGATTGAATTAGTTCTTCATGCCACAACATGTAAACAAATCTGTTTAATTAGAACACCTTGTTTTTATTGCATTGTGAGCAATTTTTCAATGATAAAGGGAAACAAGACAGTAGTAAAGGGATCTGGAAATTTCTTAGAGAGCCTCCCAAAGACCTTCTCTACTTCCCTTGACCACCCAGATCCTGGAGTGTACCCTTGCATTTCTGTAGCACCCCCTCTTTCCAGTTGTGTCCCACCCCCGATGGCTTTCAAATTTATGACATTCATTTGCATAGTTCTAAGAAGATTCTATGCACAAAAAGGAGAGGAGATGTGGTCTCCAACATGACAAATCCTTGGACCACCAAAACAACGCAGAGGAAAATATTCAAAACCACCACGGAAGCAGGCAGGAGGAATGAGCCCTTGGGTTCAAGTGTCTGATTCTTCGTCTGGCTCTGAGAGTGACAGTCCACTCACTTTCCCCATGCAGGCCAGTTTCTACATATTTAGCCATGGCAGAGCTTGCCAGAGACCCCCAAAAGTCCCACAACCGGACTTTTGCTTTAGACACTAAGGACACCCTCCCAGGACAAAGACCACAATCAAGGGAGCTGGGGATTTGAAGAATGCTGCTGGTGACTTGTCACCAGCCTGGAACCCAAGAAACCCCCCAATTTCTCACAGTCCTTAGAGATGTTCTCTCCTCTCCAAAGTGCACGCCCTTGCATCGTTGCATACACCCAGAATTCCCTCATATGCTTACAACTGTGCTCACACTGCAGGGACATGTTTGTCTTTTTGGTTTCAGGCTGGTTTCCTGAACAAACAGAAGATTCAGGCTTTTAATCCGTCTGTTGCATGCGAAGCTTACTATATCCTGGGAATGGATAATGTGACTAAATTGGGAAATGTGTTGTCAAAAGGTGGGTTTGCAATGTAAGCTTATTGATGAGCGTGTTGATTGGAGTCTGAAAACCTTTGAAGGGTTGCTCTCTGAGGAACAGTGGAAGTAGGAAACAATAGATGGGCAGGGTACGCTGGTGGATATGGAAGCATTTCTTGGGAGGGGGCTCCAGGGCTGATTTCTGGACTCTTCCCTTGTGTGTCCCTCCCACAGCAGGACTAAACAGTTTCCGCTTCCTGCGGCTGTCTACTATACACCTTCAGTGCTCAAACATGTTTAGTCACACCCAGGAGTGCTACATAATACTGAAACATAAATCTCTATTCCTTTCTGGGTTATGTGCATTTAATGATGTTCAAGGCCTTCTGTTTCCATGTTAGAAATGTAGGCATCAACCAACATTCAGAAGTAATATTGGAAGAAGGGATAGGGACAATAGGATCCCCCAGCTCCAAGATCCAGAAACAAATCTCCCACTCATGGGACACCTAGGAGTACCTTGATCATTACTACACAGATTGCCTCCTGTGCCTGGAAGTGGCCCCAAAATGACTAGCTGGTGTAGCATCTACAGATGACCAATTATGGTGATGTGCACTAGAAACTTACATAATGTAAAAAGTCAACGCTGCAACAATAATAGTGTGGTTTGTTTTTCTTGAGTGCCCTCAGTTCATCTTGTTCTCGACACTATGTCCCATATATCTCCACTGTTCACAGCCCACAGGGGCCCCAAATAGAGACAATGGGAATATGTAACCTGAAATTAGGCAGTTAGTTTTGGAGTGGGCACAGCTATGTAGCAGCCCTAGAACCTCAGGGTAAAAGGTTAGATGGGGTGGAGGGCTATAGACTGAAGGTGGGAAAAGCAACATGAACCACCACTTTCTCATGCAGGCTAGACTGGGTGCATCACAGGAAAACAGAAGAGTCCTCACAGAACATCTACTGTGAGGCAGGAGACCTCCACAGCATCCTAAGTGGCAAGTACCAGTCTTTGATAGATTGCTCCAGAAAAGGAGTGCTCACTGCCTCTCTAAGAGAAGCTGATCACCATGCTCCAGAAGTGACCTGACCTGATTATAGGAGACTGTCCCCTACTGGGGGCCATCCATAGGCTAAAAAGAGATTTCAATCTCCTCTGCACAATCCATTTGACACTGAAGATGTGATGAAATCTCCCTAGTACCCTCACTCTGCCTTATTGATAGCTGATTTCACAGTGGGCCTGAAACATCTCCCAGTCAATAAGTTTTGCTTCTTAGCTGACACTTCTCACCACCACCACCCATCTGAAAATTGTCTAGTATTAACTAACTTCCTGCCCCACTTACTTCCCCAGTGGTGTTGGAAGAAGGTCACACATGTAAGAATTCCAGTCTTTGGCTTCAGGTAGTTCACAGAGCACAGGAAACTAGGAGAGGAACAATTTCAAACACAGGAAGCACGTGTGTAGGATTTGGAAGCCAGTTCAATGATGTCAACAACAAAAATAAGATCCTTTAGAGACGGAGAGATAGTATAGCAGGTAGATGACCTGCCTTCCATATCCCTGATTGACTATATGGAGCCCTGAACCATACCAGGAGTGATCCCTGAGCTCAGAGGCTGGAGTAAACCCTAAGTACCAATGGGTGTGCCCCCCCAAAAAATGAAATCCTTTAGAGGGAGGACACAGATTGAGACTCCTCCCACAAGTGGGGACATTTCATACCATTGTCCCCACTTTGCTTTTGACCAAACAGTACTTCCCTGAGCCATTCTCATTAGAAATCTCCAAGGTTGCAAATTCTTTTTATCTCTTTCTCTTGTGGCTTAGTTCCAATTTGTCCAAATTTATCCAAATGAGCCAGGTTGGTTTATTGGTTAAAGTAACCCAGGGGTTAAGGCACTTGCCTTGCATGCTACTGACTCATGTTTCATCCCCAGCTGCACTATATATGTCCCTCCAAGTTGTACTGGGAGCAATCACTAAGCACAGAGCCTCGAGTAATTCCTGAGTACTGTAAAATAAATAAATAAAAGAGTTTATCTATAATGTCTCATAGACTAAAGATCCAATTCTGCCTTCTCATGGCCCTCTCTCAGCAACAAGGGGAAAGACAGGATATAGGAGAGCTCCATATTTAGAAAATAAAAAATGTCCTGGCATTGTTGAGCCCTGAAAACAGGGATAATAGACAACAGCAAAGGAAATCATAATGCTAAAATGGGACTGAGACTACCAATGGGACTTGAAGCAATAATTTGACAGAAGAGAATCATAATAATGTAATAAATACCCCTATTGGGGTAAGAAATACCAGGAGTAAAAAGCCGGAAAAGCTTGAGCAGTTCCTTTGGTGGTTTCCATATCACTCTGCTCTCTCCTTTTCTGCGCTATCAGCTGTTTGCTCTCTGTTGGATTATTACCATCAGCAAAGAAACACACCATTATGCCTGCCATTAAAAACAAAGCTCTCTTACTCATACTTCTCTCTATTGACCCATTCCTTTGTTCTTTGCTACAAACATCCTCAAAAAGCTAGTATTCTCTCTCAAATTCCTCTCCAACATGTTTTAAACCACTTTACCCCATCTTTTATAAGTTCCCCCTCAAAAACAGAAGAGAATGTTCCTGCTGACCTCACATTACCATATCCACCAGCCAATCACCAGTCACACTTGCCTTAGCAGCACCTTAACATTCTGTAAGGACTGATAGCTCTGGGCCACCTTCTTGCTCTTCTTTTCTTCCAACAGCCACTCCTTTGCTGATGTGACAAGCCAGAACCTAGAATTCTATACAAATCCCAACTTTATCTCTGAAGTTTGGAATTTGCTGATGAATTCTAGAAGTGTTGAATTCTAGCCTCCAACTGCCTCTGGAGCTACCGCCATTGGACTGCCTAAAAGCCTTCCCAAACTTAACAAGTGCAACATGACACACCTAGTTTTTTTTTCCACACCCATCTTATTCTACTCACAACTTTCTGATATCAAGCCAATAATACAGAGTCATTCCATCATTCCTGATTCCTCTCCTACTGTCATCTGCCATATCTAATCTTCCAGTAGATTCTGTTGGCTCAACATTCAAGACATATCCCATTTGACGCACTCATCACCTCTGCACCAAGCCCAAGTGACTTATCACTTCCTTTCATGATTGCTCACACGGCCTCACTTGCCTTCAGAGAGTTATTCTCAAGATGGTAACCACAAGCATTTAAAACATATTTCATTGACAAAATAAGGACATGACATGCCTATTCTAAACTACCCAGAATCATCCTGTCACTGTCACCCTGTTGCTCATCGATTTGTTCGAGCGGGCACCAGTAACGTCTCTCAATGACTTATTGTTACTGTTTTTGGCATATCCAATAATGCACGGGTAGCTTGCCAGGCTCTGCCGCACGGGCTCGATACTATCGGTTAGCTTGCCGGGCTCTCCGAGAGGGGCAGAGGAATCGAACTTGGGTTGGCTGCGTGAAAGGCAAACGCCCAACCGCTGTGCTATCGCTCCAGGACCTCGTGGCTCAACGGTAGCGCGTCTGACTCCAGAATCATCCTATTCCACTAAAAATGAACTGAAGTCCAAGCAATGACTTACATGTTCTTTTCTACTAATTATCTCTGCAGCCTCAGCTCCTAATACTCTTGTAATATTCATGGTCTCCAGAAACACTGCCTTCCACGCTGTTCCTTAAGCCCTGTTTCATTACCTTTTCTCTAGAGTTCTCCTGTCTGTAACTTCCCATCTCCTCCACATCTTCCCCCACTCCATCAAGTGTCTACTTATCTCAGTCCATACCTTCCTTCAAGTCTTTGCTCTCACTTTTACAGGAAGCCACCTAGTACCCCTATTCAGTTCTAGAACTTCTCTCCGTACTATCATGCCCTGTCCCTTATTCTCCTATATCATAGTACCAACATACTGTGTTAATCTCTTTTATCCATTTTATGTGTATGTGTTTCTCTGATGAACTGTAAGTTTCATGTAGACAGGAGTCTTTGTTTTGTTCTCAAATGCATGTGAAGTTCTAGAGCAGTGCTGGTACATACAAATTCAGTAAAAATTTGTGAAACAAGTAAAGCTCCTTTAGTTCCTTTTTCGACACACATAGCCTGTTTCACCCACTTATTTCCACTAAGAGCTAGCTACATATCTGATAATAGTTATAACCGCTCAGTAGTTACAATTTACCCATTGCTTAAAAGGTATGCAACTTACCAACCACATGCAAAGTGCTCACAGCTTATCAGGCAAGTATCTTGACAATATCTATTTCTTATTAACTTTTCCAATATTTTGGCAAGAAAATATGGTACAAATATTTTTTTTCACTTCCATTATGCTCAGGAAGTCTATATCATTAGAGTACTCTTATGGTAAACACCCCTTATCTCTCCTCTTAATTCTGAGTATGGACTGGTACCTTGTTTTGACAAAATGCCATGTATGTGAAAATAACTACAATGAGTTACAGATTTAGGTTCCTAGTGGCAATATATGTCTCCACCGGCATCCTTCCAGTTCTGCTTCCCAATGTTTTCATAACACTGGAGGAAGAGAAATAGGGGGCCACATACTCATGGCCCAGATACCATTTACTGGTCCTTAGTCATAGAAGTAGTAAAAGTGGTTGCTGTTTTAATAAAGCCACTGAGCTTTGTGGTGGTTTATTCCATAGCAGTAGTTAAGTGATAAAGATAGTCCCATGTCTTCCATTTAAAGATGAGGAAAATGAGACTTAGCAAAGGTAATCAACTCACTGGAGCTCTCACAGCTGGTGAGCAGTCCAGCCACGCTCCAGCCTGACCCAGAGTCTGAGTACTAACAGCTAGGCAACATCTAGCTGTCTCCTTGGTCTGCCTTCCCATTCTCCACATCACACATTGTTGGGGCCCAGACAAATTCTCTCCAAATAGTTACTTATTCATGTATTTGTTCACTCATTCAGCTTTTTAAAAACTCAGAAGGTAATTGCAACATTGAGAAGTAAATTAAAAGTTGCTAGGCATGCAAAGATAGAGCTTCAGTTATATAAACAAAAATATGCTAGAGAAGGTTGACAGCACTGGTGACAATTATTGTAAAGGTTCCAGTCAACACTGATGTGGTCTGGAGCTTTTGGCTTTAGGGAAAGGTGTGTGAGCCTCCTGGGCAGTTTCTATCCTTAGTGCTGTATGAAGTACAACCTCCCTCTCCTTATATTCCTTCACCCTCATGACCTTTCACTTCTCTCTCCCCTCAAAGAAGGATAAGAGAGCTTAATATTATTAGTTACTGCCACTCAATGTTAAAAATAGATAAGCCATTTTGGGGCTTCATCAAAACAATATCATGATGAGTCACTTATTTTTCAGGAGCGTGAATATCTAGAAAAATATGCAAACGCTCCCAAGACAGTGAGACAGCTCTCAATGTAAGAAAATGTGACTCTCCATAAGGTTTTGTGACTTACCTCATACCACTGAGAAGTGGTGTAATCAAAATGAGAACCAGAATATTTGAAGATGAGAGGAGCTAATGGATGGAGAAGGGGGATAGGTAATTCTTTGCCTTGTGGTGAGGCTTTCCGAACCCCTTCTTCTCTCTGAATAAATTAGAAATACTAATACTGAGCTCAGAAGATTGTGATGAAATTTAGATAATTTGAAAAATAAGGGGCCGTACAAAGGTGTCTGACACCTGATACAGCATCATGACACTCTCTCAACAAATATTCAAAGAATGTGCATCTACATAAAATATGCCAAGTGCTTGCTAAGACCTGAGAACTACAAGACAAGGCACAGAAAGAGTCTTCCTTTTCCTTTTCATCTTTTCCATCTTCCCTCCTGGAGATCATCATCTAATAAGGGGTGGAGATAGTTAAAAATTGACAGAAAAAGTCAGGGTAAGCAAAGTGCTAACCTTATTGGTCTACGAGCATGTAGTGGGAAGGGGGGGAGGTGGTTTACTCATTTTAAGTATCCGATGTATGAGTCTCCAAACTAACAACTATCCTCTAAAGCTCAACAAAGATTTTAAATGATATTTCAAAGAACATACGCATTTGTTCATTCAGCTTTTTAAGTGAAGAGAAAGAGGAGCTGAAGCAATAGCACAGCAGGTAGGACATTTGCCTTGCATGCGGCCGACCTGAGTTCAATTCCCAGCATCCCACATGGTCCCACGAGCACCGCCAAAAGTAGTTCCTGAGTGCAGAGCTAGGAGTAAGCTCTAGGAGTAACCCCTGTGCATCGCCGAGTGTGACCCAAAAAGCAAAAAATTAAAAATTAAAAAAATAATAAATAATAAATGATGGGAAAGACCCGTGTCCTGCACTCTGAAAATGCAAGCATGAAATCAGGGTTTCTGACCCAAAGGAAAATCAATCCTGCACCCCGAAAACTTGATGGGGAACTCTGACTAGTATACAATTAGGACCTCAGGCTGTCCCCATTTGACTTCTAGTTCCCCACCTGACCCCCCTCAATGTTGAACAACCTCATATACTCCTCACAGTATCCTTGCGAAGCGAGGGCCATGATTTATCCCCAATTCACAAGTAAATGAGCAGGCAGGTGCATAGAAAAATTCAGGAACTTTTCCAAGATCACCCAGGTGGAAATTGACAGCTAGTGACATAAAGGGCTGGAACACAAACCCAAGACCTCTGAAGCAAGAGGGGTTCTTCCCTCCCTCTTAGTCGGTCTGTCTGGTGGAGTAAAGGAACCACAGCGGATTGCTTTTGTAGGGTGCTCTTGTAGCCTATTTATGATGTTTAGTTACCAAGAACCACAAGACTAAATTGGAGTTATAAAATATAAGAACTGTGGATGATCTATGTAGTTTGAGTTATTAGGGAAGACTTTGAAATAGAGTTCGGACTTCAGTTTGTGCCTGGGTGGAGAATAAAAGCAGTTCCCATCCTGTAATTCTGTTGATAAAGATGCATGTTCTGTGCACTGAGCTGCAGTTTATTTCCTCTTCGGCTGCTTTTGTCCTCTTTCTTAGACCATCTCGGATGCATAAAGAAAGAAAACAACTGTGCTGCTTCTATTACTGTAATTACAGCATGACAGGAGAAGGTGATTGAAGAGTAAGCCACCTCAGGGGCTGGGGAAAGGAGGGACAAGTGCCAAGGGAGTCGCCCAGGCCTGTAGGAGGGCAGGTCCAGGGCTTGCAAACAAAGAATGAAAGTTCTCATTACATAAGATTCTTATCTGTTCCTTCTAGCAGGCCCAGCATGACCCCGACTTAGAAAGTGGTTATTAGTTCATGCATCTATCTGTTCATGACCCTCCCAACAGGAATAATTCTCTCATCTCAGACTTCCCCTAACCCATTAACTCTGCCTCTTTGGGTAGGAACTGGAATTTTTCCTTTTGTCTGATGGGCTGTAGAGATAGTACAAGAGGGCAGGCAATTGTCTTGTGTGTATAAAAGTGTGGTTTCCTGGTGGGCAGATTCTAGTTTTGATGTGTCTTGGGGTCTTCCACCTGTGCTTACTGCAATATTTCATTAGTGTTTATTGAGGATATGAAAATTTAGTTATATCCTTTGAAATAAAAAAAATAATAATAATGTCCTAAATCACACTGGCTTCTTTTCAGGATCCAGATGGATGAAAATTTAAGAAAAAAAAAAAGAATTGTGTTACTATTCTATTTCTATACAAGATTGTTTAGCCCTTGGAAATTTCTGTTTGTCAGGAAAGTAGTCACTGTTAAAAAGCTCCTGACCAGAAGCTCCTGGACTCAATCATACCTCTCTTCTTCTAATTTCCCAAGTAAGTTTCTGAAACTCTACTAATTTTATAAAGAAATGGATACACACAGGGGTTGAATTCAAGCCTTTAGAAATAGACAGCTTTGAGCTCAAACCAGCCCTACCACACATTAAGCTTTAATCATCTCCTCTATCAAATGCTGATAATAATCGGCCCCAAAGGCAGTAGTAAGGATTCAATGAAATACTACATATATTTCCCAGAGTATCTGATTCCTAGCAGACCTTCAGAAACTACTGTATCACTGTCATCCATTGTTCATCGATTTGCTCGCATGGGCACCAGTAACGTCTCCATTGTGAGACTTGTTGTTACTGTTTTTGGCATATTGAATATGCCATGGGTAGCTTGCTGGGCTCTCTGAGAGGGGCGGAGGAATTGAACCTGGGTTGGCCGCGTGCAAGGCAAACGCCCTACCCGCTGCACTATCGCTCCAGCCCAAATTCAACTTATCCTAACCCTAAATTTTCAGTGGTTCTCAGTGGCTCCTCCTTCTACCTGACATGCTAGGTTTTCTATAACATAAATGTAGTCACCCCCCAAATTTGTGTCCACACATGCCCCAAGAATCAGCCTCTGCTTCAGCTAGAATCACTCTTTCCAGCTACTGGACTTCTCCCTTTGTTAATCTAAATTCTGTCATCCTGTACTAGAAGAATGACAGAGCTTGTTTTAATGAGAGATCGTTTTAAATATAGTCCAAGGGAAAAACATGTTAAAGTTTATCTGCTGTTAGTGTAGTTAAGGCCTTTTACAGCTAAGAGCCAAAGAAAAAGATATACAACTGTGCAATGGTTACTAGATCTGGTCACAGAAATGCTAAGAAATCTCTCTACCTCTGAAAATACCCTATAAGCAAAGTTGGCAAACAAAAACTAATCAGATTATAAAAATGATTGTATCACATGTATAAAATAAACATTAATAATTTATAAAGACCTGTTACTATTCCATAAGAGGAAATATCAATGGGGGCGGGGGAGGAGTGTAAAATAAAACAGGTACTAGATTTAAACTAGCAAATCACAGGGGGAAGAAACCTCTGAAATATGAAGAAATGTATAGGGAAATGCTGACACCTAATAACCAGAAGAAATCAGGCTCAAGCATAAAACTTTATCTTGGTCTTTTAAATATCCCTTTCCTTTTTCGATATGACTATCAATGAGGACACACCTGTGTTGGAACAGGGACTTATCTGTAGGGTGGTGGCAAGCACAGAATGCCTAGGAGGTCCAAGGGCTTAAGAGATGCACAGAAGTCTGCACAGAAGGTTCATGGATTCTGTCGCACCAGTAATTCTAGAAGTCCTAGGAGAATAATCATAGATGAGCATTAAGATCACTGCACAAAGATTTTCATCACAATTTCTTTGCAATGGAAAAGGAAAAAAATATACCTATGTGTGTGGGGGGCGAGGGGGGGCAGAGGAGGCGCACACCAAATCATAAATTCCTAACAATGAGAGGCGAAAGTAAATGATAGCATATTCACATAATAGCATGCTATGCTGCAATTCAAGATTAGATTGCTGAAGAATGTTTAATAGTTTAGCAAAATGTTCACAAAATAGTTTCAGTGAAAAAGTTAGGTAGGATTACAACTATATAATATATTCCCAGGAGGGGAACCTTGGAAAGATACTCAAGGAGGTATTAGGTAGTTATTTTCTAGAGATATAAATTACCAACAAGTGATTTTGCTCATTACCATTTCCTTTCTATGTTGGGGGGTGGGGGAGGCAGTGAATAGAAATTAATCACAACTAAATAGACCCTACCCAGACTTCTAAGTCAATTTGACTTCTAAATCAAAGTGCTATTTCTCCCTCCAGGTCTGTTCCCTGATTCTCCCAGACCTCAGTGAAGCATGTATCTTTCACACACATATTACCCACTTCATACAATCACCATTTGATCACATGCAGCCTTGTGTGGTGGACTAAATATACCAGGTTGGAAAATATTAATCCTTCAGCAAGCTCTCATGAAGGCCCACTCCTAAGTGGATCTTCCTTATCTATGGCAGGTCCTAGTTTCCAAGTTGGATACAAGTTCTCCCGTCTGACACGCTTTCCCTGATTGCCTCTGACACACTGCCCTTGAAGAGATAAGGTCTCTGTTCTCTACTCTTGAATTTGAATGGACCTGTGGTTAGAGCAAAGTGATGCTATATAATGCTCAAAACTAATACTTAAAAGAGGATAGTACCTCTCTTCAGTCCTTGTAGGATGCAAATTTTGATTTTCATTTCTTTGAGGTCACACCTGGGTGCTCAGGGCTTACTCCTGGTTCTGCACTCAGGGATCACTTCCAGAGGGTCTCCGGGGACCAAATGGGATGCTGGGGATGTCAACAGAGCCTGGACACTTATATGGCAAGTGTCTTACTTGCTATACTAACTATCTTGCCCCAAGATATTCAATTTTGGAACCCAGCAGTCCTTCTCTGAGGAAGATCATGCCCCCTGGACACTTCACAGGCAGGTAAGTGGTAAAGAATCCCAGCTGAAGTTCCAGACACTAGTCAGCGGCAACCATCAAAGTAGATAGCTGTGAGCTATCTACTAGCTACCTGCAAAGATGTAAGAGACCCTCCGCAAGAAATACCTTGGCCTAGTAAATCTCTGAACTTTAAGAAGTGATAAGAAAATGATTGCTTTGTGTTATTACATTTGGGGGTAATTTTTTATAAGAACTAATCATTGGAAGCTCACTCTAGTTTGAGACTTCACAGATCTCCTCAGAACACTTCCAGCCTCATTCCCTGGGCCCTACAAGCATTAATCACTGTGTACTTGTTGAATGAGTGAATGAATAAGGGCTCTAACCACCACTGTTCATGCAAAATGATGAGTCTTCCTAAGAACTTCCCAACCTGAGAGAACCAGCACGACAGTTTTTTAATATCCTGAACTTTGCTTCTTTTCCCCAAAGAATTCCTTTCAATTCCAACTCCTGATACCCAGAATGAAGTTTACACACTAAAAAAGAAGCACTGCTAAAAGGAGAGGACTATACTCTAGTTTCTCTTCAATTCATATAACTCTTTCACCTTTTTTAAAAAATGAGAGAGCTAATGAGAAAATAAATACCTCTGATCTTGCTGTTTTTCAGGAAGAAGCTGCTTTCCAAGGAAAGGCGAGCTCTCCTTAGGAGAGTACTGTCTCCATTCCCTCACTCAGTAAGGGGAAGCAGGCTATGGCCCCTTTAGAATCAACTGGCCCCTCCTGCATTTAAGCTGTTATCTCCTTTGTCCTCCCCCAAGGCAGCACCTATTTGGCTGCTAAAGGTCAAAGGGCCTTCCCAGAGCTTCAGTGCTTTGTCAGATCCCCTCAGGAGGTCAGCATGTTCCTTTGCAAGCTCTTTCATTACCAAGAAACTCCCTGGGGTAGGGCACTCATCCTCTGGGTGTGATGGAAGCAGGAGCAGTATTATCCTCATTCTCTTTAACTTTGCCAAGTAAATGTGCTTCGAGGACTTAGTTCCTGCACTAGGGAGGAAACAGTATGTACAATTGAGGCAAGAGTGCATGGATGAGGAATTCCACAGAGAAGAAAAACTTGGAGCACAGGAGGTTTCGGCAGTAGAAAATCTGTTTAATCAAAATTTGGCTGGTGTCCATAATTTGTCTGTTTACTTGATGGTCACTTGAAATTAGTTTCTTCATCACTTTAAAAAATACATACATACATATATATGTATGTATGTATTTTTATACATACATACATAAAAATACAAGCATACATAAAAATACATACATACATACATACATATATACATGGTGAGGGGCCAGAATACCAGAATACAGTGGGGAAGGTGTCTGCCTTTGCACGCAGCTGACCTAGGTTTGATCCCTGGCATCCTATATGGTGTATGGTCCTCTGAGCACCGCCAGGAGTGGTTCCTGAGTGCAGAATCCATATACACACATATATATGTGTATATATATGTGTGTACATATATATGTATATATACACATATATACACACATATACATACACACATGTATGTGTATACATACACATATATGTATATATACACACACGTATGTATATATACATGTGTGTGTATATATAGTTGAGGGCCTGGCAAGCTCCCTGTGACATATTCATATGCCAAAGCCAGTAACAATGATGGGTCTTATTCCTCTGACACTGTTGGGAAGGACGAGAAAAGAGGGGCTTCTAAAATCTCAGGGCTAGGATAAATGGAGATGTTACTGAGATCACTCAAGAAAATCAACGATCAACTGGATGATAATGATAGTGATAGTGATCACTGTTAATATTTTTGGTTATTTGTGAAACAGATAATGTAGAAATAGTGTCAGTCCCTCTTTCCAAAGGTATCAGAAACCCCTAATTTATCCCTTCCATTGGGGAAATTAAGTGCAGGAGTCAAGGCAAAATTCCTTTGCCTTGAGACTGTCATCTCACCAGTTGAATCAGTGACTCTGAAAGACGACCAAAGAGAGTAGAAAGTATGGGGAATAGAAGGGTTCATCAAAGACGTCTCGGATGAGAAGAGTGTAGTGACTGGTTTTCTTATTCTTTCTTCACAGACATTGTTCAAAATAGGAAAACAAAGGTGACTGGCTCCTTCCTGAGTTATTCTTACACTTGAGAGGACCTTGGTTTGTTTGCAGTCACTACCACCAACTTTAGTTTATATCTCAAAATGTGCTTCTTATGGTTCCCTAGATAAGACATCGGAGAACTGGTGCCCTGGACTGATATATTTGATTTACATAATAACAAACACTTGGTTCAACAGAACTGATGATGGACAAAAGGTATTTTCTGCCATCATCTCCACCTCCCTCCCCCGCTGGTAGATTTATTTTTCTTCGCTGCCAATAATCTACTTTGCCAGACAAGAAAATGAAGTTCAAGTTTGTTCCTGAGATGTTTCAACTGATCTCCCTGCCATTTGTTCTGGTCATCACAGTCATCAGCCTTGCCACATAGCCACATGTTCCATCTTTCTCAGCGTCCAATCCGGTTGGCCTCATTACTTGCACCATCTACATTATTAGTGATAATTAATCATCACCATTAACATCATCAGAGTAATGACCTTAGCGAGCCCAACTGGGAGAGGCCTGTTCCCACCGCTGCAGGAATTTCCATATTAAGACTTCCAAACCCTAGAGCTCTGGAATACACTAATGGAGAGAACCTGTGTTGGAACAGCCCCCTGGGAGAAGCCGGGAGGAACGCGTGCCCCAGTCGCCTCTCAAAATATCCCGCAAGCAGTCATCGGGGAGTGGATGCCCGTTCTTTGAACTCCCTCAAAGTACCTTTCATCTGTTCTAAATCCAGGGTCGTCTTTGTACAAGGCTTGCTGTTTCTGGATAAATCCTTGGCCCTTGTTCAAGCCCGGGACTCTGTCAGGATGCTGCACAGACCCCAGCAGGAAAGCGTTGCTGAACGAGTCTTTCCAGCGGGACCCCTTTCTTGTGACAGGCTTCCAAGTCCCAGCCCAAAGCGTCTCCGCTCAGCAGTCCTGCTCTGTAGCCAGGACCGTTGCATTCTCATTGCATGCTCGCCTTCCTGAAGCAAGCCCCCACACCCACCACAAGGCCATCGGGCAGGCTGTGGCACTCTATTTTCAGCTTCGTATCGTATCGACTCTTTCCCTGCGGAGCAAGCTGGCGGAACATTTTTCCTTGCCTAAGCATTTGCCTTGTATCTGACTCAAATTGCGAGCCTGGAAATGAGGCGAGCAAGCCAACATGGCACCAGAAGGAGGCCCTTCCGTTCTGCCTGCAGATGGCACCTCAGTCCCGAGACAGTGCTGTGTGGGGCTGAATTGATGCCCTCCCCTCTCTGAGCCGTCAGTTCTCTTCCCTTTGTCCGAGAAAAAGTTTGGCACCTCCAGCTTCTCTGGTTGTGGCGGACAGCTAAGCTCTGCTTTTACCTATGTTTCAAGCCAAGATGAAACACTTTCCCCCGGTATTTTATTTTCCTAATTGTCAAATGATCCTTCACTGAAACATCTTCCCTTGGGCTCCTACCTAGCAGGTACTCTGTTTTATCACACTATTGATGTCCTACAGGTCACAGGCTTCAACATTGCAAACCACACACCAGACAGTCACCAGGATCCCTTTCATGGTTCCTGGCTCTCTGACTAAAGACACACACTGCATTTGTCAGGCAATGTTCACAGTGTCACCCAAAGTGGTATATTTACAAGGTCTAATGTTTTTCCTGTTTCTTTCAGACTCTGGGAGTTTCCTTCATGACTCTGATGATCGGGGCAGAGGCGGACAGTATCATCTCAATGGAACCCTTCTGCTGTAAATGACCAGTTCCACTGTAATCCTTACACCGAACTGGTCATCTGCTGCCTTGGCAAGGTCATCAATGTTTTTCAGACTCTCAGGGAACTGAAGACAAACAGCACAGGCTTACCGCCAGAACACCTCAAGTCCATAACTCTAATTCCTTTGGTGGCAAGACCTGGGTGGCAAGGCAGAGGCAGCTGATATAGGATGAGCCCAGGGGCAGGATAGCCAGAGAAAGTCATACCTTGGTCTTTTCCCCAGGCATGCCCTTGATATTTCCATATGGGCTCCATTTCTTTGTTATATTTTCCTGTCATGTGCCCATATAGCATGACCAGCTCTGTGAGCAAAGCAAAGGGGTCATATTTCCATTGCACAGAGGAGAAAGCAGACCCAGTCTCATAGGTGCCTTTACCAAAGTCTCTGCTTAAGTGAATGGTAGCCTGGAGCTATACACACCCTGTCCACTGACCAGCATGTGAGGAACATGAGCAAACTGCAAAATCAGGTGCAAACCAGTTGAAAGTAGAGAGCAAGAAAATTATGAAAGAAGGGTGAAATACAAGGGCATTGCAAAAATCTCTTATTTAAATTGGCCTCGTGCTCCTGTGAGGACACCAGTACTCTCAACCATGGAACCCTCGTAGGCAACTCAGAATCCCAAGTCCCCACCCATGGTGCAAGAGGAGAACTTGGAGATGAACTCAACGAACCCCTCCACTTCATAAACAAGGTGAGTGAGCTTGGGGAGCCGCTGACTAGTCCTGGCCATTTCATGACTCGGAAGCTCGATGGATACTTGTTTCTAAAAGCTTTCCCTTCTGTGACTTTCTCCATCCTCCTGTAAGAAAGACATGACTTCTTCACAGTAGGAGACTTCCCAGCATTTCTCAATGGACCAGGAGGGTTGACCCTCCTCCATGGACCTGGGTCAAGACACTCACCATCTAGCCAAGGAATTTCTGAGTTAGAAGGAGCAGCTTTCTATGAAATCACTTCAAGCAACTTGCCACAATGCCTCAACTTCCATTAGCTCTCCAGTCCCATGGCCCCCAGGCCAATAAATTGCAGTTCAAATAAAATTTATTATTGACAAGTGATACCTGGAGCAATTTTTAGCCATCAATTGTCTAGTATAACTTAATCCACTGACACTCACCAGATAACAGGGCTCTGGAGGGATAGAAGGCATGAGATGCCTGTATTAATGGAAATAAGAGGGAATAAGGGAGCCCCTGGCCTGACACTTGGGGTTTGACCAAGAAAAGATCTCTTGGTCTGAAGGATAGCCTGGATATTTGGGCAACCAAGGGGATTCAAAGGAGGGAGGAGGGATAGAGTACATAGACAAAGAAAACTTACTGGGCCAAGTGGGCAAAGCCTCAGCTAACTGGCTTAAGCATTAACAAGCATTTTATTATATAACATGCATTAATAAAATGAAATAATAAAATAAAACAGGATATATTGCCTTATGAAGCCCAAATGTCTGAAAGAGCACTGGCTTTAGGCCTAGCTGGCTCCCTTTTCTGTCTGGCTCTGATTTCCTCAATGCTGGTTCTGTCCACAAAGAGAGAAAAGGCTGCCCTGGGTAGCTCTAAAATCACAGTGCACAGGATGGCAATTCCAGATGACAAAGGGTTCCTCTTACTTAAGGGCAGAAGCAGACTCTGATTAGCTAGCCAATCTTTTTGAATTTTTTTTAAATTAAAACACTGTGATTTACCCAATGGCAGTAGAGACAAGGACCAGGAGGATTGCTTCACGTTTTGGAAGCCTGCCTCACGTGCTAGGGAAGAAGGCCCTTGGGATGGAGAAGGAACCACTAAGTCAATGATGGTTGGCGGGATCGCTGGAGATGAGAAATGTGTACTGAAAGTAGACTGAGGACCAAATATGATAGCCTTTCAGTATCTGTATTGCAAAGCATGATGCCCAAAAGAAGAGAGAGAGTAATAAGGAAGGTGCCTGCCACAGAGAAAGGGGGTGGGATGGGATGGGGGTGGTGGAAGAGATACTGAGGTCATTGGTGGTGGAAAATGTGCACTGGTGAAAGAATGGAGGTTCGATCATCATATGACTGAAACTCAATCATAAAAGCTTTGTAACTGTATCTCACGGTGATTCAATGAGAAAAGAGATGGAAAAGAAAAAGATACTCTGATTTACAGTTATTCATAGTTGGGTTTTAGGCATGCTAAGATCAAGCACAAATCATACCTCCAATTCAACTTTTTCCCAGTAGAGTCCCCAAATTCCCTTCTACCACCACCACCACTCCTGCCACTCACTACCCTCCAGCCTGACTTCTTAACAGACACATTTTGTTGTGGTTTTGGTTTGAGGGAACATATCCAGTTATTCTCGGGGTTTACTACTGGCTGAGTGCTCAGGGCTCATGCTTTGTGGTACTTGAAGGACCATATACTGCCCTGAGGATTGGAACCCTGGTCAGCCATATGCAAGGCAAATGTCCTCCCCACTGTTCTACCTTTCCAACCCTAACAGACACATTTGTAAAGTTTGGTTGTTATAGTTTGGATTTCAAATTTTCAGTGTTGTTGACACTGTGGTATGAATAAAAAGCTATATCACTCTACACTACCAATATACCCAAGGCCATTGACCACTGCCTCCCTATTACTTCCTGACTGCTTCTGCTTGCTATCCCCCTTGTAAACTACCATATGCTCATCTTAGTATTTTATTTTGGTTGGCCTGGCTAAACCACGTGTCTCCCTTACTTGCTCTGACAGACATGATTTTCAGCCAAGAAAGGACTTTCAGCCTGAGATGTGCCTTCTGCCCCCCACCCTTCCCTCTTAACCTGACATAAATTGTTCAAAATACCTCAGCCCCTCCTCCTATTTTGAACAGGACTGTTACTCAAGAAAGGATCTTTCAAAAAGAATATCCAAAGAGTATTTGTTGAATATCTCACTGTTTGCTGACTTTCTCCTCTGGTGTAAATATTAGCTGGGTGAGGTAAGAGACAGACTGCAGCTTTGTTTTGGGAATTCCCAGCATCCAGAACGGGCAGTATCTAGCTCAAGGTGGGACCCAGTAAACATTTACATTGGTACCACTGAAGCATAAAGTGCCTTGGGGCTGTCCTCTGAGTTTCACCCTGACTTAGTTCCAGCGCTGATGCTGCCCCTTTGGGTCCTGGGGACCATGCACTCGGGTTTAGTACAAACAGGCATAACAGTCTCATAGAGCTTTCCCAGACTCCAATTGCAGAGGGACCTTGCACTCCTCGGCCCCACCCACACCCTCCATTGTGGAAATTAAGCAGTCTGAGACTCAACACTTTCTGAGTTCGGCCTTACTGTACAGGCCTTGATGGGAGGAAACAGTCTGAGGATAGTGCTGGCCAGTTGCAAAGGGCCTTCCTGCCTCATCCATTTCACTGTGGGTTTGAGTAGGGCAAAAACAAGGCCAAGAGCACCAGGAGAATTGGAGTGGGGGAGACTGCATGCAAGGAGATGGATGTCTTGAGTCAAGCTGTGCTTCTCTCCCCCAGTCCTTTCATTTTTTTCTGTCTCTGGGTGGCATAGAACAGGGTAAGGCTGCACTGCTGCTGTTTTCTTCCTTTCTGCACAGACACCTGTAATCACAGGCTCCATCAAACTCCCATCCCCGCGTGGAAGCTGCTCACCACAGTGAGAACCTCAGCTCCAAACCGGAGTTGCCTAGCAACTCAGAGTCCTGAAAAGAAAGCAAAGGAGCCAGACAGGAAAGGGCAGAGGGAAGTAGGTCTGGCTCAGGAAGAAGATAATCAAGAGCAAACAGCCTGATGCACAGACTCCGCACGGAAAGCAGCTTTTTTAGGCCTGAGGCCTCTCCACCCCAACCTTTAACCATCTTTCGCCTTCCATTAGGTGACTGACCTCCTTTCCCTAGAAATGTGGCCCTTTCAAACATATACCTCCTTTGAAATGTAAATTTTCTGATCTGGGCCTCCCACTTTAGTATCTTGATCAGCTCCTAGGGAGGAGAAAAGGGGGATGTGAAAATGCAGAGTGACCCCATCCTAATCCATCTTGGGCCTTTCACTCTATTATTTATCAATTTGATCTACCCCAGTGTTTTATACTCAAAGTCTTCCCAATGGTCAGGGCCCAGAGGTCAAGTTTGAATATTTGAAAGCCAACTGTGAGGTATTTACCTCATGCTTATCTAATAGATTCCCTTATCATGAAATTGGTTAGGGATAGACAAAGTGATACAGTTGGGAAGACCTGGCCTAATATTTGGTACGCAGACATCATACACTCACCCCCTTCCTGAAAACTGAAATCATAATGCCCAACTTACTGGGATTCTTGGGGTCTATACAGCCCTCCTACTTTGGTACAAACTCACCAGATTCTAATTTTGGAGGTGAAATTAAGCTCTAAGGCTAGAATAATCCCTAGAAAATGATCTTAACTTCAAAGCTGAGACACTTTAATCCTTGCTCTGAGGGAATGTGTCACCCCAATGTGCAAAACAGAATCCCCACAGCTTGGAGAGTGGATAAGCAAAGAACAGGGAGCTCTGGCACAACACGGCCTCCCCAGCTCTGCCTCTTCAAACCCTGCGTCAATCAGGTCTCTCGTCATCTCTATTTCTCCAGCACCACTAGATTCAGGCTTGCAAGTTATTATTGCCTTTGATGGATCATTTTGTTTAATCTATAGTGTTGTTTATGGCTCAGTCCACCACTGTTTATAGCAATGGGAGCCAGGGCGGGGACTCAGAATCTGTCTGGCATTTTGGTTTGTCATTTATCTGGAGTTAGAGCTCTGGATGTAAGGAACACATCCTTTCAGATCCTTGTTTAAGATCAAGATTTCACTGGTCAGTGGAATTATTTTGTCAATTAGCAACCTTGTGTGCATCCTGTACATGGAAAGTCTTAATTCTACACTAACAGTAAGGGGGAAGGGGAAAAGGCAGCAAAGGATGGCACTCTCGCTTCCCTCATTGACCTGCCTCTCCCACTCCAGTGCTCAGTATCAGCCCAGGTCTCAATATAGCCTGTTTTCATTAAGCTAACTGTACCCACCTTCTGGAAGAATAAACGTGGGCTGGTTCACATGGGAGGACTTCATTACCTCCCATGAACCACCTGTGCTTCACAATACCTCTTCCAGGAGAGCAAGAAATGGCCTGCCATCTCCACATTACAGATAAGGAAGGTGAAGTCCAGAGTAATTTGAAATGTTTTCCTGTAGTCATGAAGTCTGGGTAGAGAATTGGACCATTCAGACCCTACCTGCTTCAAGCATGTCACTCACTTCCTCAGCTGTTGTTCTCACCAAGTGAGTCCTCCCTACCTTCACAGGATGTTCCTCCAACTGCCTCTGGGTGTCTTCATAGCCAACCCCCAGCAGCTATACTAATTCCTCGATCATATTTACACACCAGCACATTACAGAGATATAGAGATCCCACCCAATTTTGTTAAAGATTGATAGATTGAGGGGGCTGGAGTGATAGCACAGCAGGTAGGGCGTTTGCCTTGGATGCGGTCGACCCAGGTTCGATTCCCAGCATCCCATATGGCCCCTGAGCATGGCCAGGGATAATTCCTGAGTGCAGAGCCAGAAGTGACCCCTGAGCATCGCTGGGTGTGACCCAAAAAGCAAAAAAAAAAATTGATAGATTGATAAGGAATTAAACTATGTACCTCTAATGGCTTGAGTTATCTGAATAACAATCCTTAATGCACTTCTCTCCTGGATTTCAGAGAAAGAGTGTACACTTGTGCTCTGTGAGATGCTGGGCCCCAATCACCTGTGGCCAGTGAGCACGTGAAACTGCCTGATCCCAATAGAGATGAGTCATAAGTTGGAAATATACATAAAACTATCACTGAGATGTGTTGCATCTTTTCTATAAAATGCTGAAATTACAATATTTATGATGCATTTTATTAAAATATATTAAAATTAATTTCACTTGCTTCTTCTTACTTTTTTAAATGACTACTAGTAAATTTCACTTGACATGCGTGACTCACATTTATGAATCACATTATATTTCTATTGGACAGTGCCGATGTGGCAATAGGACTTTTCCTATTATTTATAATTATATAGCATATATTACATGAAAATAAGTCCATGCAGGCATCCATATGCTCAGCTTGTGCCTGGGGTCCCATTACCTGCAGCAATAAAAATTCAACACAGATTATTCTAGAAGATGGTGCTATTTCCCTTCCAAATGTACCTGTTACAGACAGCTTCTCTGGTCTTCGGAGTTGACAGTGAGTTTCTCCATAAAAAATCTGTGTCCCCAGCTGGATTAGCCCAGACTGAATTCCCTAAATCAGCTCATCATTTGTGGTGGGATGTGTCTAATGTCCCTGTCTTCCTGCATATTTTGGTCTGGCCTAAGTTGGAGAACCCCTCGTAAAAGTGATGCCCTAAATTTCCATATTGCACTGAGAGAATCTTCCCTGAAGAATATCTCTATAGAACCTTCCCACAAGTTTCTCCCTACAGAACCTCAAATGACTTCTAAAAATTTGCTGACTTTGATTAAGGCAAAATATACCAATACTAAAAACTACGTAAAACAAGATTGCATTTAATTTGAGACTTGCATTAATTGATTGGGTCCTCCTAGGGAAAATACTTCTCCCTTAAATTGGATATACCCAATCTCCCAAGTTGTACCAGAAATAGAATGTATTTGAGCTGTAGTATAGTGGGCAGAGCTCTTGCCTTGCACACAGCTGACCTGGGTGTGATCCTGAGCATCACATATGAACCCCCCGCAAGCCTACCAGGAGTCACCCCTGAGTGCAGAGCCAGGAGTAAATCCTTATTACCACGGGTATGGCCCCAAAACAAAACAAAACAGAATAATAGAGAGTTTATTGTTAAAAAGTATAGGTAACTTCTGTCTGTTCTCTTAAGTGTGTCTCCAAAGTTTGTCTGGGCTTTAGGTGTCCAGATATCCTTCCCAGCCTGCTGAACTTTGTGACAAGACACACATCCAGAAGACCAAATCACCATACAAGTCTTTAAAAATAGAATCACCAGGAAGGAAGTGAAAGGAACATAAAACTAGGAGATCTTCAAGCTTCCGATAAAGTGGATTATTTTTCATTGACTTGGTGAGCACTCATGACCTTTCCTCATGCAGTACTTACTTCCCATATCTCAGCTGCTTAAGCACTTCCTAGAAGATCCAGGTGATGGAGAGATACAGTATCCCTCACCTATATCTGGAATTTACTCCCTCAGTCCCAGTTTCTGTCTCAAAACTTCATTTTCGCATGTGTGACGCCCAGTATCCAACACGACCTATTCAGTAACCCAAAGTGCTGCTGGCCCCAACAACATAGCCAAGCTCCCATGAAGGATGACACCAGCCAAGTGAAATCCCACTGCTCTCTGCTTCCTTTTGAGAACCTTTTCATTCCTCCTCTCATCTTTCTCTCCCTTCGCCACCTTCTGCAGGGTCTTGCTGTCTGCTTATTGCATGACCAAACATGAAGACCTTGACTGGTAAGATTCTAATGCAGTCAACTCAATTGGGTAAGAAATATAGAAGCTGCCTGTTTATAAAGTTTATGGTACATGTGTTACATGTACACATAGAAACAATTTATGTAGCCCTGTCTTCAGTGCACATGTACTAGGAAAACAGTTCATCGATAAGCTGAAAGTTAATCATTAAAGTCTAAAGAGGAAATACCAGGCAGAAATGTGTAATCTTTTATCAAGAAGTTTAAAACTTTTCCAGGTGGGTTTTGTACCTAACACCTCCACTGCAGGGTAAGGGCAATGGAAATCTACTGCATCTGAGGTTGAGTCTGTTCTGATGCTCCTGAGCTGAGGACCCCTTGGCAAATCAGACTCCTCTCCACCAGGACCTCAGTTTCCTCAACAAACACTCACCTTTCTGGGCAGATGGGAAGGGCTACCCCAGCAATGTTCAGGGGGTCCAGGGGCCACTCCTGATGATATTCAGGCAAATGGCCAGACTGTTCAACTCTAGGGTTCAAGGATGCAGAGCTGTCCATCCCTGTGAAGCCAGGGATCAACAGAGCCAGTCCAGTCTGCGGTGTCAGACCTGGTGTTTTCTGAGGATCCATATGGTACCATGGTTCAAACTCAGGTCCTGGTACATGTCAAACACGAGTTTCTGACCACTGAACCTCTAGCCCCTCAAACCTCATCTGTTAAAAGTGAGGCAGAAATTTGTTGCTCTCTTGGAGAAGTTGTAACTCTGGCACACTAGTGTGTAGTTTCCTTCCCCTTCAGCATTCCATAAAGAGCCACAGCTTCTGACTCTAACATGTTTTAATAACATGACACTCCCCTGTTGCAAAGTATCTGCCGCTACTTCCTCCTAGGGACTGACACCGCCTTCTCTCACTTCCACCTGAATGTTGACACAAAATTGATGAGTAGAAATGAGTTGGTCTAGTTTTTAGACGAGCTTGTCAAGTTGGAGGAGTGAGCAGTTAGTCTAAGTGGGGAGAGGGACAATAGATTTCAGTGAAACTTTGTATAATGGGTGATATTAGACGTGCAGAAAGTATAACTGTAGAGAAATATAGGATCGGAAGCATGAAAGCCAGAGCTAATCTCGGGTCTGAAGATGAGACTCAAGTGAAAGATCAGGAAGCAAAAAACACACAATTCTTTAATTTCCTTTCTATTCTCTAAGATCAACTCTAAGTGAGATATTTATAATATATAGCATGAATACCAGCATGAATACTTACTATGTACAGCATGAATACTTCCTTGTACCAGACACTTATATTATTTTATTAAAATTCTCATGAAGCAGAAACAGAATCTTCCCACTTATTTTTTTGTTGCATTTGCTTTTTGGATTTTTGGGTGATTCCCACCTGCGCTCAAGGCTTACTCCTAGCTCTGTGCTCAGGGTTCATGCCTGGTAGTGCTTGAGGCACTATATGTGGCATCAAAGATCAAAACTGAATCAGCCAAAGGTTCTCATTTTATGGAGAATGAATTGAGGTACATAGTGGATTATTTGTACAAATGTCTTGTTGTCACTTCAAAATTCCATCATTCTGTATGATTCATAAAAATTATATTTCTACTGTTGTCTCCAAAAGGCACCTGGGAATTTAGAGCAGTGAGGAAGGATGAAATGTCTTCATATCTCCCATCCCAGAAGTGCTGCCTGAGAAGGTGAAGAACACACACTTCACCCAGTGCCTTCAAAGCATGCTGGTGATTGCAGGGTGAGTGTGAGGGATAGAATCATTGAGCTCTGTATTTGTTCAAAGTCCTAGAGCAGACAAGGTCACCAGTGGGAGATGTGCACAGTCAGTTCTTCAGAGGATGCCTCTCAGGGGTCTCTGTTCATGTGGCCACGTTCACCCTGGGTAGTGTGGGAAAAGTCCCTGGAAATATAACTTGTCTCCCAAGAATCCCTAGAAGCCAGGGGAGCCACCCGCAGAGGCCACTTCTGTCACCAGCTTTGAATGGAGCAAAAGAGAAAAAAATAAACTCACGAACAGTTATTTTTTCATAGAGCAAAGTTTCAAGGCCCCTGCAACAGGAATCCTCAAAGCTAAGGAAAAGTCCAAAGATCCCACGCTGCCCCTTACTCTGAGGTAGGGAGCGGGACCACAGAGGATGTCATTTTATATGATTAAAAATATATTGCATAAACAGCACGTAGGAAAATAGAATAAAATATAAACTAAAAATAAATGGTTGAGTCAACTCATCTTTAATGCTTTTCCGTGTAACATCTATTTTGTATAATGGAATACGACTTTCATACTCCGACTGCAAATTTAACCTTGGCCACAAGTTATGATGTACATTACAATACACTTTTATTATGTTACACAGTATTGTGGTGGGTTTTTTTAATCTATTGCTAAGCCCCTAACAGTATGTCTGCGTCAGTGAAGCCCATCTGTCACAACCACAGTGGAGACATTATTATGTAAATAGTTCTAGGGCCTCCTTTTGGGGGAATTTAATATACTGTCCTAATATCCCAGTCGGAAAAAAAAATGTTTATGGAAAAAGACCTTTTTTTTTTTTGGTTTGTTTGTTTCATCTATAGAGAAAGGCAGGTTGAGTTGCTAAGGGTTGTTTTGTTTTAATAGTTCAAATATCTTTTCTTCTCTCTCTCGCTCAAGAATGTCTTTAAAAGCTAATGATATGGCTCCTAATAAAATAAAATAAAATACATGAGAGACTTCTTTTAAACACACCAGCTGAAGTGTAGAGCATTAATATCTCACCAGCCTAGTGCATTAGCCATCTTTTCTATATTACAGTCATATTTCAATAAACTAAGTTTTCTTAGCAGGTGCCATCTTGGATTATTTCTTTATTAGACTATGTTATAAAATATGCAGTATGGTATGCTGAATTTTTTTCTTGTTATTTATAGTGGGTTTTAAACCTTTGCCAAAATCCATACGACTAAATCTTCCTCCTTAGAGGAGGAAAGGCAACACTTGGAAGGAACCCGCAGGTACTTAGCCTTGTGGACCTGCCAACTAGGTAGGATGGGAGGCAAGGACAGGACCAAAGAGACTGTGGTTTGCAAACAGATAATGCCAGTTCCCCAGACTTTTTAGTGCATCTTAATTAACCAAGTCGAGATACAAAGAAAGGGGATAATCACCTGAAGGAACAGGGCCACTGGGACCTCCCAGCCCCACATCAACCATGTTCCAGCTTTCAAGCACTGGAGTGTCAGAGGTTTGCTGAGCATTGGCCAAGCAGGAATGAAGCAAATTTGTACTCTGAAACTTCAAGGGGCAATCTACATCGGCAGGGCAGCCTCAACACCATGTTGAGGTGTCATCTTGAAGTTGCCTTTGTTCATTTAAAATTCTGTCACAGTTGACAAAGACTAGGTGGCTTATAGATTATAGAAATGTATTGCCCACACTTCAGAGGTCAGAAGTCCAAGATCAAGGTGGTAGCAGACTGGGGATCTGATGAAAGCTCCTTTTGTGACTCATAGATGGCCACCTTCTCGTGTCCTGACTATGTGGCAAGGAGCATTAAGTTCTCTGGGGCCTCTTCGTAAGAGCACAAATAAAATTATCAACATACCACCCTTGCCATCTAATCTCCTCCCAAAGGTGCTATCTCCTGCCACCATCACTTTGGACAGTAGGCTTCAACATACAAATTGGGAGACAGCATAGACATTGTTCCTACAACCCTATTGGGTAGTCACATGATTGAGTTTCTCACTAACAAGGACATGGAATTGTTGATCAGAGGGAGCTCTGGCCAGACAGAGCGATCAGAAGATTCTCAACAGGCAAACTCACTGTGAATGAGGTGGCATCTTTTGGCATGACGATGCTGTACAGCTTGAGTCCCTCTTGTCACCTGGATGATGGGGAAGGCAGCCAAACAGCAGGGAGGCTATCTGGAGACTTCAGTTTTGTGTGGGACAGGAGCGCTAACGTGGGGCACAGGAGGGGCCTGGAGCAGGGAAACAGTAGTGCCCAGAGAAAACTGGTACCCAACAGTAGTGACAGCACAGTGATGATCTGGGAAGTCAACTATCTTGGAAAAGAGGCATGTTTGAGTGTCAGAGGGGTTCCGGGGACTAGGACTTCATTTGCTCACCAGCACCACGTCCCAAGAAAGCTTGACACACAGAAGTGTGTGAAAGGAGGAGCACCAGCAAGTTAGCTGGTGTTGAGGCAGGGATCTGGGACTGAGGTCAGGTGGGTAAGCAGTCTTTCTTTTGAGTTCTGCTACCCTCCCTGAAGATTGACTTAGTACCTGTAGGCAGAGGGACACTCCTCCATCCTGTTCTCCAGTCAAACTCAAATCAGAGCTGGGCAAATGGTAGTCCAGAAGCTCCTGTGTTTTGCCTCTGCTCTTCACTCAGTTTCTCCATCAGTAGGGACAAGCAGAGTGTTCACGGAGTGAGAGCATACAAAGTCTATCTGAAGGAGTCAGGACTCCCAGTCCCAAAAGAGGATGGGGGTCCCATGTGAAGAATGATGCTTGGGTTTTCCTGGGCAATGTAGTAGCTCTTGAGGGTGGGTGTGAGGAAAGGAAGGAGGAGGAGGGGGATGGGTAGGCCTTCCTAGAGGGGCTAAGGCTGGAGCTGGCTCTGAAAAGTAATAAGAACTCAGCTGGGGAAGAATGGACCTCCAGGAACAAAAGGAAGATTGCCTGGGGATTCCCCACCCATTGTACTCTCCCAAGGCAATTAAGAGGAGCAATAGCACAGCGGCAGGGCATCAATTCCTCGGCCCCTCTCAGAGAGCCCGGCAAGCTACTGAGAGTATCTCGTCCCCAAGGCAGAGCCTGGCAAGCTGCCCGTGGCGTATCCGATATGCCAAAAACAGTAACAGCAAGTCTCACGATGGAGACGTTACTGGTGCCTGCTCAAGCAAATCGATAAGCAATGGGATGACAGTGACAGTGATGTGCCCCAGCGCCCTTAGAATAAAAATCCTAGCTCTTCTGTTCACTGCCATGTGATCACAGATTATTTAGACTGATGGAAAACTCCAAATGTTCTCATCCGTAAAGTGTGTCTACAAAAGTTACCCAGTATACTGGTGAGAGAGGCAGGTGAATTGTCAAATCCTAGGTGGTAAGAGTTCAATAAATGATGGTCTGGCTCCTGCCTTAAAATTCCCCATTGGTGTCTGGAATTTACATTTGATCAACTCATAAATATATCTGTAGCACCTAATTACACTTCAACTTGTGCTGACCTCTAGGGGTAACGAATCCCACAGAGATCTCCTGCCTGGGTGGGTGCCCCTTGATATGCCTTTTTCCATACTCAGACGCCCTTTCAGTGTCTGTCCATGAGAAGGTTGCTCATCTGATTAATATATTACGCTCCTCCAATCCCCCCTTCTTAGAGTACTTTGAAGAGACCCAATTAAATCATTAAAACGAATGATTTCTCAAGACCATGAGAATCTAAGCCTG
This sequence comes from Sorex araneus, assembly GCF_027595985.1. Classification (NCBI taxonomy): domain Eukaryota; kingdom Metazoa; phylum Chordata; class Mammalia; order Eulipotyphla; family Soricidae; genus Sorex; species Sorex araneus. Next base: position 347,481,850 of record NC_073303.1, on the reverse strand, counting down.
CTGCCATGCATGGGCAGAGGACTGAAGTACTCAGAAGGGGCAATCATCAATCAATTTAGTCTTGACCCGTCCCACCATGAACATGCAAGGCTAAAGGGAAGGCTACACCCTAACTTTCTCCGAGACAACCTTAGCACAGTGGGTGAGCACAGAGAAGTCAATAAAGGGGTCCCCACCATGGCTGGAGAGTTCAGAAAGTCCTGACTGTCACTCCAGTGAGACCAGAGGCCAATCAGGGTAGGCAGTTCCAGAGGGGAAGTCACGGGGTCCACCAAGGATCATACCCAATAATCAGAGCTGAAATTTGGGCACCATCACCCACTCTCTAAGGAATCCCTCGCTAACCAAGCATGGGACTGTGTGCATTTCCTGGGGTCACTTACCTCCCATACAAGTGACACCATGACCCAGGCTGCTCAGGACCATGGTTTCTCAGGACATTTTCCTCAAGTAACATGGGAATCAGGAAGAGACAGAGAAGAGGAAAGGAGGGTGTGGAAAATAGCCATCTGGGGGAATAAAATTTCCCAAGGAAGAGTAGACGGGCACATCTTTTCCTCGAATTAGAATTTAGAACCTTTTAGGTCTTGCAGCTCCTGCCTCAGATTAATAATCAGCTGAGGATCGTCCTTGGGAGACACTCAGGGACAGAGACTGAGGACACCAGAGAAACCATGGAGGACAGAGGATGAGCCTGTCTTCATTTTTGGTGCCAAAGATTAGCCCTGATGCCTCAAACCATCTGGCACTCCTCCCAACGGACAGCACTGCTCTGGTGAGACCCTACCACAAGGCTAAGATGCTGCAGAAAATGGCAAGGCACATTAGAGAGGCAAACACTTTCCAACACTTACCCAGCCTCTCTTGGTGCACATTCAGGAGTGACCAGCTCGTGACCTGTCCCCCAGACCCTGACTTCCCTTTCTGTGCTCTCTCCAGAATGCAGAGAATTATCTAGGGGGAGGTCAGGGTAGCACTGGGGCAGCCTATCGGCTCCTCTTACTGTGGAATCATGATGTCCGAGAGCAAACTCTTCTTCTCCTAGTTGACCCCAGGGTTACCCCACTGCTCACCATGAGCAGAGCTGATTGAGCAGTTTGGGCCTAAGTGGCTGATTAATAAGAGGAAAAGCAGCACTGCAAGAGGGCCAGAGCGGGAAGGCACTGGAGTGCTGGGGAAGAGGCCCAGGGAAGAGGCAGCTCCTTTTGGAAACACCCCCACCAGGACACAGATGTTCCAACAGCAGGCGGGGTGGCTAGCCTGGTAGGAAGCTGCTCCGGCTCTGACCCCCAAACCCATGCCTCCACTCCAAGCCCCTTATCACACTCTGCTCCTGCCTCCTTCCCCCACTTCTTTCCCTTCTTTCCATGCCTTTATTTTTCTCTATCCTTGCTGCAATTCTCACCTCCTCTCTCCCTCCTCTACCCTTGTCCTTGTCCCTCAGTGACATAGAGTACAATGACATTTGCATATTTGCAATCTCTCTCTCTCTCTCTCTCATTCTCTCTCGCGCGCGCACTCTCTCTCTCTGTCTTGTCTGGATGTTCTAGTGCTGAGTAGTTCATCTGGGAAGAATAGCCAGCCTGGCAGTATCTTTTTCTTCTGGCTAAAACCAGGGAATGCAAGCGCAAGCAAAATGTGCCTAAAAGGAGAGGCGGAAGAGAGCAATCTTATCTAAGGGCACGCTCCGTTTTCATATTCCCTCCATGTGATAGATGGATAGGAAAAGAAAAGATAACTAGCCCATTGAACTCAGGAGGCTGAAGTCAGGGGACAGACAGGAAATGATTTGCTTTTTCCCAACCCTTGGTTTCCAATGGACCTTGTCAAATCCCTTTCCCATCCTTAGTGGCAACCCAGGCATATCTCATTGCTGGCAAATCACTTACGAATATTAAAAAGTACAAATGAGCTGAGCCTTATTCAGAACTTTATCACACATCCATTATCAACAGCCGCAACTCCTTTTCCCCAACACTGCGGACTCTGCAGTAAAGGACAGGGACATGAAAGCAGGGCCCAGATCAAATCTTAGGACATTTTTCATTCCACCCTCTGCTCTTCAAGTGCTGGGACCAAACAGATGCAAAGCAAAGTGACAAGTGTCTTTTACAGATCTGGTGCTGTGGTGATGATGCTTCTTAAGATTCACTGGCCTCATGGGGATTGCCCCATAGCTGGAAGACTGCTCCATGAGCGGAGGGGAGAAGGCAGATGGACTAGATAAGGGATCACTAAGAAAATGATGGCTGGAGGAACCAGTTGGGATGGGAGATGCATCATGCCGAAAGTAGATAATGGACCAAACATGATGACCTCGCAGTATCTGTGTTGCAAGTTATAATGCTCAAAAGTAGAGAGAGTATGGGGAATATTGTCTGCCATGGAGGCAGGGGGAGGGTGGGAAAGGGAGGGGATATACCCGGGATATTGGTGTTGGGGAATGTGCACTGGTGGAGGGATGGGTATTTGATCATTGTGAGATTGTAACCCAAACATGAAAGCCTGTAACTTTCTCATAGTGATTCAATAAAATTTTAAAAATTTAAAAAATAAAAGATTTACTGGCCCCTACTGCCTTCTAAACTGCACTTTTCTTTCGTGGAGGAGTTTCTGGAAATCACTGTACAGTACCTGAAGGTGAGTGATTTGGCCCCCATCTGATAGAAATATTGTCACCAAGCTATCCTCTCCACCTCTGAAACTGGCATCTCTTCCCCAGACAGCTTACTTCTCATAGATCAACTAGATAGTGGGATAAACTATGGAGGGGAAAGCATGTAAGTTAGAGGTATAACCCAAGTTTAATGTTTCAGATCAATGAGGGGATGGCATCCCTAGCAGTGCTCAGGAATTACTTCTGGTTCTGTATTCAGGAAAAACTCCTGGTGATGCTTGAGAGACCACAAGAGGTGCCAGGGGATGAACCTGGGTCAGACTTGAGCAAGGCTAGCATCTCACCTGCTGTATGATCTCTCCAGTGTTACATTTCGGATCATTTTTGGCTAAAAGATTCAGGATTCCATGTTCTGGTTTCTCACTCACCACCTTAATGCCCACTAGTCTTTGAAGTTAACAGAGCTAAATTCAAATTCATGACTTGCTCATTGAGTGAATTTCATTAGTTATCAGTCTCTCTTGCTCGAAAGTTGTTTCATCAGCAAATGGGGATGATAATATCTCCCATCAGTACAGCTGAATGTGAATATCATCACAGTCAATACATAACTTACATAAAGTCGATGTCCAGTAAGTGCAAGAGACATGCTCTTGGCTTTGAAGCTCTAATTTTCCTTCATATTTAATATAAAGAAGCAAGTTGTACCCTCCCAAATTTATTTTCAGCTTTGGGTCTCTGAAGAGTCCACATTTAACCTCTAATGGGGTACGAGCAGTGCCCAGACTGGCAGGGACACAAATCTGTGCCTGGCCAAGTGTGAGGAGTGAACGGAGAGGCTGAGGGACTCAGCTATAAACAATGCAAGTTTTTTGTGGATCATCCAACTCAGGACTTGGGCTACACACAAAGCTTAGACCACTCCCCAGTCCTAAAAGTGAGGGTGGTCAATTCACCATTGTCCATGTCCAGAGCCAAAAAAGAGGCTCTCCAGAACACTCCTCAAAGAACAATCTTCCTGGTATGTGAAAATAATACTTTCTCATAGCTATATTTTTGTTTCCAAAATCACAAACCACACATCGACCACAGAGGTACCTCAACAAGATGGATCAGAAATTACAATAACAGTCTCGTACTATATTTTGGGGAACTGAAGAACAGAAAAGGAACTTCTTTTGCCCAAGGTCACACAGTATCTAGAATTAAAACTCTTCTCTCCTACAAATTGTCTAGTGGTCAAATTGCCTCTAAAGTACTTTTACCCTCTCTGGAGCCATCCCTCAGGCTCTTCTAAGAGCTGAGGGGGAGATGCCGGACCTGAGGATGCTTTTTTACTTTCTCCTTTCCAAGCTGGTCAGACCCTGAGCTACCGAGACTCCATTCGGTACTGGAAAAGCAGAGCTTCACACGTCTGGAATGACTCCAGTCAGAGTATTCCCTACTCTCCCTGGGTGCCCACAGAAGACACAACCCAATAACCCTGGGATACCAAGAGGAACCTGATATTGTATTGGGATTTCCTGAAAATCCATGGAGAACTTGGCTGTGCAAAGGATGTGTCAACAGCTTTTTTGATGAGTCCAATGTAAATGAATTAGAAACAGATGGATTAAGTTTCCCTTCAAATACACATGTGCTGGAGAGTTACAGCTGAGAAAATGCTTAGACCCGTACATTTTCAGGGACTGGCCAGCCTCAAACAGAGGGGGATGTTTTGCTGAGTCCCAAATGCTGGCTGCTTCTCCTGTCCCTAAAAATAACTAAGCTGTCCAGCTGCTGGATGGGTATTTTCTCTTTTGGTTTTGTTTCATTTGGTTTTCTCACAAAGCACCAGAGTGATAAATGACTTCAAAAGCTGGTGGAATCTTCTAGAGGAATCAACCATTCAAAAATGTTTTTTAAAAAATCTGCCACCGTATCACATCAGTCCCCTCACTGGGCATTCTAGCCCTTGAACATTACCTGTCATTTCTTACCCATCTGTCAGTGTCACCTTAATATGTAATTTCTCCAGAAACTCTTTGGGGAATATTTTGGTCCTTATAGATTCTAGAAATCTGTCACTACAACAACATTCTGAGTCCATAACTCGCACCCACCCTGTTCTGAAAATTCAGTGAATATCTATGGAAAGGTTTTTACCCACCATGAGTTGTTTATTTTTTTATCTAAGAAGCTTCTACAAACTCAGGGAGCAATTAAGAGATAATAACAGGTGATACAGACAGATCTAAATTAATAACAGCATTCAGTAACTTTAAGAGTTCTGAGAATGAAAGAGGTGCTGTGTATATTAAAGAGATCAGAAACATTACCAACACTCATTAAGTGCTGGGTTTGAGCGACTTTCATAAATTTTTCCTCTTGGGAATTTTCATGAAAGTCCTTTAAACACTAACAGAGATTGCCTTTAGTGATGGAAACTGGGACTCAGGAAGATTCAAAGTCTTGTCCAAGGTCATTTTACTAGTAACTGGTGCAGCAGGATTAAAACCCAGACCAATGACTTCTCACTTACGCAATTTTGCCATGTGTTTTTCACTTCTTGAAATTGTATGTTAATGTTAGATAGGTAAGGATCTCCAAAGGGACAATGACCTAACCTAGAAAATAACTAAAATCTTCTGAACAATTCTGAATATGTCTATTTTTGACTTACACATTCCCACTTATCCATTTTGTTCCTGAATTTTATTCCTCTAAGATTCTTTCTTCCCACAGCCCTTCCATTTTTTTAGAGATTCAGCCTAAGTTTGTACCTTGAGTTTTCCCAGATTTAAATGCTTTCTCTTCCTTTGCAACATATCAGATTTACGGGCTGTATCTCTCAGTTGTCAACTAATAATGCACTGGGTTGCACATCACTTCCACTGTTATCTTGGACTTCCGTTTAAATAATCATGGGTTATTGTTTAGCACATCAATGTCTCATCTATTTCAGAGATTAGTTACTCTCTGAGGAGAGCTTTCATGCCTGATACACACTCCAAAGTGTTTTGAGGGTAGTTCAAAACTATGCTGAGCAAACAGATGCTGTTAAAAGTAAAAGTCTACACCCTGGAGACTTTTGGTGATGCCTCCCACATCTGCAGTCCCAACTATCATCCTGCTAAAGGACCACCTGCATTTCTCCATATGCTTCTTAAGCAACATCTCCCCACTAACATTAGCTTTGTATCCAGAGATTTCTCTCGCTTCTGGAGGCTATCCCAGTAAAACTCCAGAGATAATCATCAGTTTTGATGTTAGCTTTTGAGTTTAGTTGATTGTTCATTTGAAGTTTCTTATATGTCCTCTCAGGTACTGAATGATGTGACAAAAAATGGAGCAGGGGGGGAGAGATAGTACAGCAGGTAAAGTACTTGTCTTATACACTGCAAATCCAGGTTCAAATCCCGGCACCCCATATGGTCCCCTAACCATGCATTCCAGCCTGCCAGGAGTGATCTCTGAGTGCAGAGCCAGAGGTAAGCCCTAAGTGCAGCTGTATGTGACCCAAAAACAACAAGAAGGAAAGAAGAAAGAATGGATGAATTATGGAAGGAAGAAGGACGAAGGGCGGGGAGGAAGGAGGGAAGGAAGGAAGGAAGGAAGGAAGGAAGGAAGGAAGGAAGGAAGGAAGGAAGGAAGGAAGGAAGGAAGGAAGGAAGGAAGGAAGGAAGGAAGGAAGGAAGGAAGGAAGGAAGGAAGGAAGGAAGGAAGTGAAAAAATCAAGACACAACAAAATAATTTGCCAATGGTATGGATCCTAAATCATCAGTTAACACTGCAAGAGCCTCAAGGCTTAAGAGTTTTGGTTGAAACAAGTCACTCATGCTTCCTGGAAAAAGATTCAAGAGAATTGTGTGGACAAAGACATCCCTCACTGGGGGGAAATGGTCAAAGAAAATTCTCTGTGACCTTCCCTTTAGAGATGAAGAAGATAAACATTCAGAAGGATGGAAGTTCAGAGAAATGTTGATATCCAGTTGGGTTAAGTCATTTACAGTAGATTATCCTCAGAGAACTGAGAAAAAGAAGAGCAAAAACCAAGGTGCAGCCAGTGGGCTTCTTCCTTCCTTCACTTCTAGAGTAGATCCAGGTGAAATCTCCCATAACAGGATTCTGGAATTGGTCTTAACTGCCCATGCTGCATTCTTTCATCAACTACATTGTCAAAAAGGAACTGTACTCAGACTAGGCCTTCCACACTGCTTTTAATTGGCCCCTACTCCTAACTCATTGAATGCCTTGGGGTGCTCATTAAGAGCAGGAATCATCTCCTACAGCTTCAGGGAGTCAGAACAAAAGGAAGCAGCTCAAGCCAGTGGTTTCAGCTTTGTTCCTGGGTTATCTTCATACCTCAAGGAGATTTTTTTCAAAGGGGCCAATAAAAAGATAGCATCAGTTTCCCACCTAGAAGGATTGGTGACTATGCTTCAAAGTACCATGCCATTCTGCTTTCTTGCTATGGAAGTCATGGGAATTTTCTCCTGGATTTTGAGGGAGAATAAATGAATACAGCTCTTAGTATTCTAAATTCATAGATATTGGCTCAAGGACTACCTTCAACTTTTTAGAACCTTTCTAAACTAATATATGACTTTCAACACAATCTTCCCCACCCTCTCTTTCATTACATCAAACTTGCATCATAGCTTAGTGATTTGGTGTATATGATGTAGAAACACATGATCTGGAACTTCCTTCTTAACAAAGTCTCAAGTGAATAGTAAGTAGAGGACTATTAACTATAAGCATGTTGTTATATGACTTTATGTTTTCCATCTGGCAAAACTGGGACTTTATACCTATTGAACCTTATTACTCTTTTTTATTACTCTTTTTCTTTAGTGACCAGAAACTACCATTTACTGTTTCTATTAGATAGCATATACTAATCTATAGTATTTATTTAGTTTTTATGCTAAATGAACTACTACATACTGAACCACTTACTAAATAAAAATGATACTTAAAAAACAGGAGAAATTGTATCTGATCTTTAGAAACATTGTCTTTCACACAGTCAATTTTAAAAGAGATCAAAATTTTAAAATAATATGTGAAGCAATAAAATTCCTTGAAGAAAATATAGGAAAAAGACTTTATGGAATTGTTCTTGGAAATTATTTCTTCCATTGAAAGCAATGGCAAATGAATAAGACACATGAGATTATATCAAACTCCAAAGCTTCTGAAGAGCAAATGAAATAATCAACAACCAATAAAGGGAACCCAGAAAATGGAATAAAATATTTGAAAACTTCATACCTGATCACAGGTTTTTTACACATATTCAAATATATAAATACATAAAGCATCTTAAAGAACTAAAGGAAAAGTAAAAATGACCAGCCTTTTAAAAAATATTTGTGAATTTTCCTTCATTTGTTTCAATGTCTTGGAATTTGCATACTAGGTTGCAGGAAACCTACAATCACAAACTTCTTCTGCCACCAGGATCACCGCAGGCAAGTGGGATATTGCTCATGCCTAACTATGGGCTCATGACTACAAGGCCGATGCTCCAGCACTGAGTTCTCCCTGTCAGGCCTCCCTTTTTCCTGTCACAGAGGAATTCCTCCACTTGACTCTCCCTGTGCTCAGAAATCCTCCCTGGAAGAAAGCATTAAGGAACGTAGTGTCACTACGATGCCAGGTATTGAATAGTCTTCAAGAATCTCCCTTCTAGGGACAGCTGCCTTTAGAGGAGTCTGGAAAGAAACATTATCAACCAAAATATGAAGTCCCAGGTGCTTGCAGGAGTGGGAGGTGATTTCAGGAACTCTGACAGGTTGTGTGAGATGTCTGCAGCCTTCATTTCCCAAGGGTCAGAGGTACCCTCTCAGCATTCTCAGCACTCACCACATCAGCCTACATCTTCAAGTAGGTAGATAGTATTCCTTAATCCAGGAGGAATTTAGAGCATCAATATCACCATGAACAAGGACATTTAAGATTTTCAGCCAAAGTTTATGCACAGCTTTCAGAGCCCCAGATCCCAAACAGTATGACTCCTCTCGCCCCCACAATTGCAGAGACTAACGGGCCATGGAAAGTACTACAGAGCAGCCCTGAGGTGACTAAAGATTCCAGTCAGTTCTTTTTATCTTAACACACAGCTTCTGAAATACTTCTCTTTGGGAAAATAAAAATTGTAGCATAGGACCAAAAAATTTTAAAAAACCTTTAGAAAAAGAAATCTAACTTTTTTTCACTTGAAATAGCTCAAGGACTTGCTCACCTATATGATGTTGAAGAAATAGGAGGAGGAAGAGACAAAGGAGTCAGAGGGAAGCGCAATCTCTCTTCTCTGATCCATCTCTTTGTTTGCTTGGTTTGGAGGCCACACCTAGTGGTCTACAGGACTTACTCCTGATTCTGTGTTCAAAGATCACTCCTAAAGGGGGCAGCACTGGGAATGGAACCAAGTTTGGCCATATGCAAGGAAAAGGCCATAACCCGTGTACTACCTCTTCAGCCCTCCATCTCTTTTGAACTGCAAATTATATCCCATACAATTTAGTACCCCCTCAATGGTTCACTGCCTCATCATGGCAAGGGGGTGGCAATGCTGCCAACCAGCAAAGAATGAACCAACAGATGCTGCCCAGAGATGCAGGCAGGTGCAGCACTGGACTCCTTGCATCAACTGTATCGATCTGACTAGGACTTTCTGTACATGAGCAGCACATCCATGCACAAGGTGTATGGCATGTTTATCAGCGTGTAGATTGTTACAACATGCCAGTCAACCAAAAGCTTGCATTTGGTAGACTGGGAACACCTGTAAGGGTGATTAGAAGCTGCACCCAAAGCCTCCATCTCTCTTGGAGAGTCCGGCAAGCTACCAAGAGTATTCTACCCACACAGCAGAGCCTGGCAAGCTACCTGTGGAGTATTTGATATGAAAAAAACAGTAACAAAAATGGGCCTCATTCCTATGACCCTGGAAGAGCCCCCAGTATGGCAGCATTGAAAATGATGAGCAAGGAGAGGCTGCTAAAATCTCAGGGTTAAACTAGGCTGCCCAAATGAAGAAGGACTAAAATGACTGTCTGCAATTTTAACGCATGTACACTGGCATTGGAAGCATCCATCGAGGATATGATGGTGCAAGCACAAAAGATCAAGTACAACGTCATTGGATTGACCACGATAAGAAGGCATCAATCACATCATGCTGTTTTCAACACTGGAGAAGAACTGTTCCTCGGAACATGCAACAGTAGAGGCGTCAGTGGTGTTGGTGGTCTTTTCAACACTAACTTGGCCATGAGCATCTATTTGTTCAAATGCCTAACAACCCGAATCAGATGCTTACATTTGAATAGATGTGGCTCATTGCTGACAGTTTCTATCTTCGTCATCTATGCACCAACATCCAACTATGACAAAGAAGAAATTGAGAAGTTCAACATAGGGTTGGAGAAGTTTTATAAAGACCACACCTTCTACAAGGTCTTTGTTAGTGATTTTAATGCCAAAATAGGACCGAGACGCTCGCCTGAGAACTCCACATCAGGACCCATGACCTAGAATAGAACGAACAGGGTGAGAGACTGTCTGAGTTCATCATGTTTACCAAGACTATCCATGGTAACTCGCAGTTCCAGAAGGCCAAATCTAAACACTGGACATGGGAGTCGCCGGGTGGACAGTTCCACAATGAAATTGATCACATCATATTCAATCAACAGTTTTGCCTGACCCATGTTGCTGTTGTCCCAAAACTCCAAACGGGATCAGACCACCATCTTCTTCATGCGAAATTCTACTTCACCGAGTGGGGAGAAAGGGCTGCAAAGTTTAAGAAGAGAACTCCCAAAATGACCACCAACTGGGAGCACTTTGGCACTATTTCGGCAATATGGGAAGATGCCATTGTTGACAACATTGACAAGGAATATGATCAATCGGTTCAGTACCTTCATGATTGTGCGAGGAACACCAAGAGAGAGAAAGCCACAAAAAGACACCTGTCTTTGGAAACTCTTAAGCTCGTTCACCAACATGGTTTGGCGTGAGCCTCAGGCAATCAAAAGCTGTGATTGATTGCAGCTCACAAAGCTGTGTAGAGAAGCGATAAAGGAAGACCTCAAAGAGAAAGGAGCAGCAGTGTTGGCTGATGCAGCAGAAACCAGAAAAGGTATTCACAACACCTACTTGTCCTTCACCAACTATAAAACCAAGATGACTGCCCTCCGACATCCTGATAGATCTATCACATCTTCCAGAAAGGCAATAGAAAAGGTTATCCACGACTTCTACTTGGATCTCTTCAATAGCCATGTCCACCTGCCCACATACCAAATTTCTAAATCCGACATGCCATTTTGTCAGTAAAGAAGCTTACATCACCTGGTTCAGACAAGGTCAGACCCGAACACCTAAAGAATCTGCTGCCAGTACTCATCAATACACTGGCTCGGCTCTTCACATGCTACCTGTCTGAATGCAAGGTTCTGTCCCAATGAAAAACTAGCAGGACCATTCTGTTGCACAAGAAGGGAGACATCCACAACATGGGCAACTATTGCCTGATCTGCATGTTGTCAGTTATCTACAAGTTATTCACTCGAGTCATCCTGAATAGGATTGGCAGAACACTAGAAAAAGGACATGTCTAGTGTTCTACATGTGAGCAAGCCAGGTTCCAAAAAGGATTCAGCACCATGGACCATATCCACATGGTAACCAAGCTCATTGAGGTTTCACGAGAGTTCAAGATGCCGCTCTAACATTCATCGATTTAAAGAAGGCCTTTAATTCTGTTGAGACTGAAGCAGTCATCGAAGCCCTAGCCAAACAGGGAATTCAAACTCAATACATCAGGCTCCTCCATGAGCTGTATTACAGATTCACCACCAGGATCTCACCATTCTACAAGGAAGTGACCATTGATGTAAAGAGAGGGGGTAGGCAGGGCGATACCATTTCACTGAAATTCTTCAGTGCCACACTGAAGAACATCATGCGACAACTGGAATGGGAAAAAAAATGGGAATAAAGATAGACGGTTGGCAACTACTCCACCTCCGCTTTGCTGATGGCATCGTTCTAATAACACCACTTTGACTGTGAGTGTGGAAAGATCGGACAGCAGCTGAATCTCATGAAGACAATGTTCATGAGAAACAGACTAATTCCTGATGTTCCATTTGCTCTCAATGGAATGCACATCTCTGAATGCAGCAGTTATGTGTACTTAGGTTGAGAACTCAACATGATGAACAACTTGGCACCAGAGCTGTGCAGAAAGAAGAGAGCAGCGTGGAACGCCTTCAAGAGTGTCGAAGAAGTTAAGAGGACAAAGAACCTCTGGCTCCAGGCCATCTTTTCAACTCCACCATTTTCTTCCTGCACTAACATACACCTCAGAGACCTGGGCCCTATGAAAACAGGATGAGAACGCTATTCAGGTCTCCCAAAGAGAAATCAAAGGAGTTGTGCCTGAGTATCACATTTCACTCAAGTGAGAGAAGGAATCCTAAGTTACACTTCCATAGAAGGTCGAGAATCAGAGATGCTGTCTCATTTGCCAAGGTGTTAAAATTCAGATGGGCTGGACACATATTGCTATTTGGAGACGACTGCTGGACTAGAGCTGTTACTGACTGGATTCCACAGGACATCAAAAGAATGCCTAGCCGCCCACCTACGAGATGGTCAGACTTCATCAAAACCCTGAATGAACAGTTTGATGCTCTTCATGTTTCTGGAGCGAGCAGATACCATTGGGCTACACTAGCACATGACAGGGACAAATGGAGACGTTACTGACACCTGCTCGAACAAATCAATGAGCTACGGATGACAAGTGATCCAAGTTATACAATTTAGTAAGTAATAATAAAATGGAAAAATGAGCACAGGTAACCACTACTCATAACAAGATAAAAAAGATACCAGCTCCTGAGAAAGCCCTCATCCTGCCCCATGTCCTAGTCCAAAATCATGAACTTTATGCTAAATACCTGATTACTTTTCTCTTCAATATTATCACCTACTATGCAACCCTAAACAGTTGCTCATTTTTGCCTATTAGGGAACCTTATATAAAAGGAATGATACATGTTGTCTTTTCTACTTGGATTCTTTTACCTCACATTATGCTTCTGAAATAAGTCATGTTTCGTGTGTCGCAGCAGTTTACTCACTTTCATCACTGAATAGTATGCCACTAGATGAATCTCCCAAAGTTTATTCATCCATTACATTGGTGAAGGGCATTTGAGTTATTTCCAGCACTGGGCTATTGTGAATTCTCTCTTTCCATTTGTCTGCATGAATTTCTGCTAATTGTACACTTAAGAATGAAATACTTAGGTTGTAGAATATGGATATTAGTTTTTTCCATATGATTAGTGTGGTTTTCTGTTTAAAAATCTTTTCCTCTTCTGAGATTATGAAGAGATTCTCTATCCTGACTGCCATAAGATTTGTTATCTTGCCTCTTTTACATTTATATCCACAATCTATCTGCGATTGATTTTTTAATGGTGTTAAATAGGGGTCAAGAATATGTTTCTTTTTTTTTTCAACTATGTGGAGATCTATTTTGTTCCACAAGCATTATTGAAAACACCATTCTTTAGCCACTGCAATATAGTATACCACTTGTCATAAATCAAGTGCCCATATGAACTGGACAATTGGACTATTAGGTCTATTAGCCTATTAAAGAAAGTGCATTAATTATTCCAGCTTTAGAATAAATCTTAATATTCATTTGACTGAGTCCTCTCACTCATTTCTCTTAACATAATTTATGTCTTGCACATCCTTTTCTAACTATATTTTTAGGATTTTATCTTATATTTTCACTTGTATCACTTGTCATCCCATTTCTCATTGTTTTGCTCGAACAGGTGCCAGTAACATCTCCATTCGTCCCTGTCACGTTCTAGTGTAGCTCAATGGCATCTGCTCACTCCAGGAACATGAAGAGCATCAAACCGTTCATTCAGGGTCTTGACGAAGAAGTCCGACCATCTCGTAGGTGTGCGGCCAGGAGTTCTTTTGACGTCCCGTGGAATCCAGTCAGTAACGGCTCTAGTCCAGCGGTGGTCTCCAAATCACATTTCATGTCCGGCCCATCTAATTTTTGAAGCCTCAGTGTATATTTTAATGCTTATATTTTAATGCTGCTAAAATGTTATATTTATATTTAAATCTTTAATTTTCTAATTTTTATGACTTGCATTTTAAAATATATTGGTTTGTGAATAGTGATTCACATTTAAAGAAACCTTCATAAACATATTTTAATGATTTTATGTACATAATAATATGAAAATGTTGAAAGTGTTCTTACTTTTCTATTTTAGGAAAATGTATATTTTTCATTATTCTTGCTACATAAACTACTACACTCAGTATCATGTTGAACAGAAATAATGACAGTGGGTATCTCGATCTTGATCATGAGCTCAAGGGATCTGGCAGCATTTCTACATAAACTTATTTGCTTTTTTCATACAGTAGATGGTGGCTATTATTTTTCTTTAAACACTTTATTGGGGTATTATTAACATGAAGAGATGTTTTATCTGTTTAATGTGTATAGTGTGATTAAATTGTATATAAATGGACACCCATGACATCAATACCACAATTTGTTCCATAAATATATCACCTAGGGGCTGTACAGCAGGTAGGGCATTTGCCTTGCATGCAGCCGACCTGGGTTTGATTCCAAGCATCTTATATGTTCCCCAGGGCACCACCAGGAGTAATTCCTGAGTGCATGAGCCAGAAGTAACCCCTGTGCATTGCCGGGTGTAACCAAAAAAGCAATATATATATATATATATATATATATATATATATATATATATATATATATATAACCTAGAAAAGTTCTTCCTGCTTTCTTAATTCATGATGATGGTGAAAATAAGAATTTTCCATAAGAATGACAGTTTAACATAAGACTACTTTCCCAGCAAAATTGTAAGTACTTAACATAGTATTGCTAACACAATAATCTCTATTCGATCTCTAGAATATCTGGATATATAACTGAAATTCTGTACCCTCTGATAATACCTTTGTTCCCCTTATGCTAGCACCAGATAATCACCATTCTGTTCTCTGCTTCTGTGAATTTACTGTTTCAGAATCCTCATGTGAGTGGTATCATGTATTATGTGCCCCCCTATATGTAGTTTATTCAATTCAATTGAAAAATAGGCCATGGAATTTAATAAACATTTCTTAAAAATTCAAGAGATCATGAAAAGTATTCAACTAACAGTTACTTGTTATTATAGAAATGTAAATCAAAACCATAATGAGATCTCACCTTACACCTGCTAAGATGGCTCTTCTATAAAAATGAATAAATGAATGGAGTGTTGGCAAAGATATGCAGAAATTGGAAACTTTGTGTACTATTGGGGATGTAAATTGATATAACCACTATGGAAAACAGTATGGGGACTCCTTAAAATTTTTAAATAGTACTATCATATGGTCTATCAATCCCACCTAGGGAAACATATCCAAAGGAATTAAAAATCGGGGTCTTAATGAAATATCTATACTCTTATGTTTATTACAGAACTATTTACAATATCCAAGATATAAAAGCAAACCAAAGAGCCATAGACGAATGAACATAACTATACTATGTAGTATAAACACACAAGGGAGTATTAGCTTGCCTTTAAAAAAAAAAAAGGAAGAAGAAGAAAAGAAAACACTGCCATTGCCTGCAGACCCCATGCTAGGCCATTTCATTCAGGGCAACCTGGAGGTGGGGGACGGGTGAGGCCCCTTCCCGACCCCAACCCCCCAATTGGAGCGAGCACCAGCAACCGAATACCTCCAGAACTCAACAATAGCCATGTTCATGGCCACGCTCCATACACTAGGATGAGCCACACCCATGAGTGAATCTATTCCTGGACCACACGGCTGCAACATCTCGTACTTTACAACACTAATATATCAAAAGAAGCACACCACATTTGATGGGGTTTAAGGTAGAAGGAAACCAATCTTTGGGGAAAATACATTTATACAGATAGAGAGAGATACATAGATATAGATATAGATATATAAACTCCCCATGGTGTATTTATATGCCAAAACCAGTAACGAGCTGGGTCTCATTCCCATGACCCTGAAAGAGCTTCCAATGAGGCATCATTGGGAAGGATGAGTAGAGAGAGCCTTCTAAAATCTCAGGGCTAGGACGAATGGAGACGTTACTGAGACCACTCGAGAAATTCAACAATCAACGGGATGATGATAATGATGATGATGATGATAATGATGATGAAAATAGATAGATGGATAGATAGATAGATAGATAGATAGATAGATAGATAGAGAGATAGAGAGAGAGAGATAGATAGAGAGAGAGAGAGAGAGAGATATCTCCTTATATGTGCATATAAGGCTCAACCTTTAACAGCATGTTACTAATTCTTTATAGGAGGGCTCAATAGCTCCGGGGTGAAACACAACAATCTTCACACACTTCCCTCCAAGAAACCTCTTTTTGGATCATTTTTAGTGGATTATTCATAACAAGCAATCACTATCACTATCATCCCATTTATCCTCGATTTGCTGGCAGACCCAGTAATGTCTCCATTCGTCCTAGCCCTGAGACTTTATCAGCCTCTCTTTACTCATTCTTCTGAACGGTGCCACATTAGAGGCTCTTTCAGGGTCAGGAGTCTGAGACCCAACATTGTTACTGTATTTGGCATATGCATATGACACAGGGAGCTTGCCTGGCTCACCCATGAGGGCAGGAAAACTCTTGGTAGCTTGCCAGGTTCTTCGAGAGGGAGAACTAGGCTATAAGATGTCAATTCTGGGAGTTTGGTTTTATAGTCTCTGGATGTTGGCCGTTGAGGGTATTACATGGCACAGGGGGGCAGTTTCCGGGTGTGATTGCCTAGTTACTGGAAAATGGGGGATCTGGGCGGAAGAAGTCCAGTCCCAATCCGAGCAGGCTTGGAGATCTCAGCCCCGGGTCCTGCACTCCTGGATTCCTCTGCCGGTTCTTTCATGCATGAGACTCATCCTTACAAGCAATACAAACATAAATTATTTTGGTTCTGCTTTGAAGCAAGGTTTGGAGTTTGGTATGGAAACATCTGAAATATGGGTGGTGGAACTGGTGCTTGAATATTAAATGTAATAAAATATTGTGAACAACTTTATAAAAATAAAATTAAAAAAAGAAAACACTGCCGTTTATTAAAAACACCTGAAAAGCAACATGCAAAGTGAGATAAAGTACTTCTAGGGTGTTAATTTTCAGATATTTTTTCTCAAAAAGTTCATTTTTGTTGCATGGAAGTCTAATTCTATTACTGGCCTGCCAACATTTTATTTTTAGCATTAATTATTTTAAATACTTTTCATAAGTTATTGAAATTTTTATTTTAGTCTGCAAGTATATATTCATTAATTTAATATCAAATATTAAATAATAATATCCACAGAATAATTCAAAGAACTGGCAAAAGTTTTCCCATGAATTATTAAATTTTCTCTACTAAGACTTTGCTTAGGACTTATGTCTAAAGGTTCAGGAATAACAATGACCTGTAATTTTCCTTCTCAAAAAATGATTTAGCTAAAAGTTTATGTTAGCCTAATAAACAAGTTGGCTTTGTCACCTTTTGTTGGGGGAGGTATTAGGGCCATACTCATGGGGAGGTATTGGTTCTACTCAAAGCTTATTCCTGGTTCTGTGCTCAGAGTTCACTCATGGCTGTGCCCAGGGATTCAACCAGGGATGCAAGGCAAAGACTTGAACCCCTGCACTATCTCTCCAGCCATTTTTCCATTTTTTATCCCATTATAGATCTTGACTTCAAAAAATGGTGTTTCCTTAAATTTTGATCAAATTTCTTTTGAAACAATTTTTCTGAAGTTTTTCTTTCAGAAAAATTAAAAATTTACTTATTCTCCTTCCTCTCAACCCTGGCACTTCATGTGGTCCCCTGAGCACTGCCAAGAGTCAGCCCTGAGCACAGAGCCAGGAGTATTCTCAAGCACCACCCAACAGAACACAAAAAGACAAAAGAAAGGAAAAGTATTACTTATTTTATTAATTATAGGAAAACTTGGGGCTTTTATCCCTTTTTATTGAAGTTAGTAGTTCATGTTTTTCTAAATATTTGCCTCTTCTGACCAAATTTTTGCATTAATTACATAACTTTCATATTCTTTTTTTTTTTTTTTTTTTTGCTTTTTGGGTCACACCCGGCAATGCACAGGGGTCATTCCTGGCTCATGCACTCAGGAATTAGCCCTGGCGGTGCTCAGGGGACCATATGGGATGCTGGGATTTGAACCCGGGTCGGCCGCGTGCAAGGCAAACGCCCTACCCGCTGTGCTATCACTCCAGCCCCACATATTCTCTCTTTTTATAAACCAGAACCATGATAGTAGTTTTTCTATTATTTGTGATATTTTTTATATATATAGTCGCCAAAGCAGTTTCTCAATCTTTTTTTTCCAAGACTTTTAGTCCCATTGATAAAATAATGAGAGGGTTCTGAGTGCTGACCTTGGGCGGTCAGCCCACCTGATTCCTCCTCAATTCCTACTTCCCTTCTGATGCTGCAGAACTTTACAGGGTGCAGACTCGATAGGGACCATTTC
Organism: Sorex araneus; assembly: GCF_027595985.1. Lineage (NCBI taxonomy): Eukaryota > Metazoa > Chordata > Mammalia > Eulipotyphla > Soricidae > Sorex > Sorex araneus. Next base: position 347,463,612 of record NC_073303.1, on the reverse strand, counting down.
AAACTAGAAAAACAAAATTCAGCTCAGTGAGACTGAGTGGTTACTCTTAATGAGCGGCATTTGAGCAAATAAGATTTCAGAGCATTGTTTTTCTCCTTATAGTTGAATGAGTCCATTCTCTACCTAAAGAACTTCTGGGAATAAGGCTTTTTTGTGTATTTCTTGATCCCACATCATTTCAAAGAGGCAAGAGTATGGGTTAGGGTGAACTTTGGGAATGCAGCCAGGCCCACTGCCTTGGGTGTTTTCCCTATATGGCTCTCTGGTGATAGCCCAATGCCAGTTCCTTATCCTCTCCCATTGCTCGCTATCCTATCCGTTTAACTCAGGAAGCCCCCATTCCTGTGTTGACCACCAACCTTTGAGGAGGTGGCCACTTGAATTGTCACCAAATAAGTACCATGATGCTAAGCATGAGAACATCTCTCCTGAACTTCTTTTTTTTAATATATCTGAAGAACAAGTTGATAGAAATTACAGATGAACCGATAGATAGAGATTACAGAAATCACTTCAAAAATTAGCCTGTCTATCTGTCTATAAAGATCTTCCGTGTAGGCTTTGCCCAACTGAGCTGATGCCACACATCAATGAGAATTCTAAAACCTGACAGAGCAGTAGGGGAGGGCGGGGTCATTAAGGAAAGGAACAGGAGAATCTGTGAATTCATGCTCCTAAGGGGGCACCAACATTACCAGGGCACAAAAGTTGTCAGGAATCAGAATGTCTTCTAGACCCCTCTCCATCAGTCTCTCCACAGTCTCGATTTCTGTCCTGGGATGTGCAGCCTGAGTGTGATGTGGCCTTACCTGATATTAAACCAAATCTCCATGTGGACGGAGCATTTCTACTTTCCCTTAGAGAGTCTGGAGGTTGCAATAGGAGGCCACTCCCCAGAGCTCTGCCTTCCCAGCAGGGACTCAGGGAGACCACCTGAGTGGTCTGAGACCCACAGAGCAGTGCCCAAGCGCAGTGCCCAAGCGCAGGCTGTGGTGGAGATGTGACTCATAATTATAGCAGCGCTTTAAGGCTGGTGCAAGGAAAAGCATCACTCTGGAGGGATGTGACTGCAGAGGCCTAGAAGGAGGAGAAGGAAGTCAAGGCTCAGAAGGATCAGGACTGGGATCTGTCTCAATGGCCAGGCGGCAGGTCCATCATCCTCACCCTCCAACCTCCTCCCACGCTCTGCACCCCCCCAGCCCCCCAGATCTGGGTCAATACAAGTGGGCGGTGAGAAGGAAGAGAGGTGCGAAGTGACAAACCTCAGGTGACAAGCAGGGAAAAGGCCACAGGACAGATTGCTCCTCCAGGGGACACGGCAAACTGTGCCAACACTTTCTGCAAATAGAGTCCAGATTGATGCAAACACCCACCAGGGCTCTCCTAGCTGCCAGCGGCAATGAGACAAGTTCTGAAAAAATGAAGACTCTTGGCTTCTTCCATGCTCAGTTCAATTCTGACCCCCTCAACCCCAGCCCCGTTTGTTTCTCCCCTTTGACTGTTGTCAAAGGTTTGGGACCCAGGTTTCAAACCTGGTCTTTAAGGAAGCTTAGCCCAAACTCTGAGCAGACTAACTTCCTTTAGCAGGACCAGAGCTCCTCCAGGAAGCTGCATTTCGTTACCCAAACTAGACGCCCACGAGCTCTCCCTATACCGTCCCCGACACTACAAGCCTTTCTGCACCCCCCAAGCAACCTTTCCATCGCCTCAGTTATCGCCTGGGATTAACACTGACCTGCCATGCATTTCCTGCTAAAATAGCCATGTGCCATACGCATTTGAACAGGCACCTTCACGGTTTTAGTATCAAGAACAGCTCTCTCCTCATGGAACTCCCAGCAGATATCAAATTTGGGTGGTTGAAGGCAGAGATCTCCCTTGGACTTTCAAAGTCAGTTGCCGAAACAAGCCCTTCCCCTCTCCCCTCCAGAGACACTGAGGACCCCACCCAAGCCTATGCCTCCTTCTGGAATCCTCAGTTCTACAGGGTTGTTTTGTTTTTTGTTTTTTTTTTTAACTTTCCAAGTGTTTCTGTGCCCAAGGAAACTCCCTGGAAGCAAAGAAAAAGGCTGAATTTTTAGGAAACAAGTTCCCTGGAGGCATGACCGGGACTGGCTTCTGGAATTCATTTTCCAGCTAAGCACTTTAGAACCATGTTCCTTGCGGTTATTAGCACGAGTGACAACAGCTTTTCCTCCGTGAGCCACACAGATTAAGGAAATCTAAGACTACATTTCAAAAATTGTTTCCATTTCAATCCACAGAGAATCAATACAAGAGAAGAGCATTGCCTTAAACGCTAATGTTATCCAAACTCAAATTCATTTTTGATGGATTGGTGGCTGGGCTTTCTTAAGGCTAGGCCAGGATAAATATACACATTTCCTGAGATGGTCACTTTCTCTCTCCCTCTCTCTCTGCTCCCCTCCCTCTCTCTGTCTCTCTCTGTCTCTCTGTCTCTCATCTCTGTCTGTCTCTGTCACTGTCTGTCTCCTCTCTCTCTCTCTTTCTCTCCCACTCTCTCTTTCTCTCTCTCTCTCTCTCCCACTCTCTCTTTCTCTCTCTCTCTGCCCTGCACATAGAGTGCACAATCAATCAAGCCCAGTTGCTCCCTCAGGACACCATCTCTCTATCCCTCTCGGAGAATTGAAAAATTCTAGCAAAGGTCCTGGGGCTTTGGGGCTTTGTTTAGGCCTCCACCACCAACTGTCTGACTCAAGGCACTACAGTATGATTGGAAGTGAATGGAAAAAGCTGCAGGGTCTTGGACATAAGGAGCAGATGCAGACACCAGGATTATCTGCAGTCACTGTTAGACCAGCCCTAGCACTCCCAGCTGCTGGGTCCCTCACTCATTCAGGCCACCTCCACAATCTGTTTATTTAAGCACAGCTCAGATCCCAGGGATCAGAGGTGAGCATGACCTGAAGCCAGACAACCCCAGTATCACATTTTCAGGTCTACTTTCTTATCATTGATGACCTCAGATGCTTGCCCTTCTCCTCCCCGAATGTCTGTCCTCTCTCTTTTTCCTTTCTTTTTTCCTTCCTTTCTTTCTTTCTTCCTTCCTCCCTTCCTCCTTCCCTTCATTCCTTCTTTTCTTTCTTCCTTCCTTTCTTTATCTTTTCTTGTCTTTCTTTTCTTTTTTTTTTAATTTATTTTATTGAATCACCAAGTGGAAAGTTACAAAGTTCTCAGGCTTATATCTCAGTTATACAATGCTCAAACACCCATCCCTTCACCAGTGCCCATATTCCACCACCAATAAAAATAAAAACAAACAAAAACAAAAACAAAAAAAACAGTATACATCTCACCCCTCACCCCCAAACCCCCCCCCCCGTGCGTGACTGATAATTTCACTTCCTTATCTCTTTACCTTGATTACATCCCAGATTTCAACACACAACTCACTATTGTTGTTGGAGTTTCAAAACAGACTCACTATTTTTTTTTGGAATTTATCCCCCAAGAATACAGCTCTATTGACAAGGAAATATTTGATAATAAGTTTTCCACTGATGAGAATAAAGAGAAAAAAAGTCACGCGGCCGCAGTAGCAGCCACGTGGTTTACAATTTCTGTATTATAGTAATTAAGTCCACGGAGATTTAAGTTGGAAAATGAATCATTTCCCTTCCTGGAACAGCATGTAGCAAAAGCTTAGTTCACAGTCTCCATACATGGTTGCAAGCACTTGCTGGAACCCCAAGTCCTAAAGCTGTCTCTGGTTCCTGCTCGTTCCACATCCACCGGCTGTGCAAAGGCATGGCCACCCGGGTCGAAACTCGGCCGGAGCCGAGCTCCGGCCCGGGCTGAGACTGCCCCGGTATCCCGCGGCTGTTTCAAGTTCAAAGCACATTTTTTTTTTCCTCGCCAAAAGTTCATACCTGCTCAAAGGACCCACAAAATGTTGGACACCACGCCTTCTCCCGGAGGGGAGAGAGACCAAGAAGGGAGGATATTTCCTCCGTTAGCCGGCGTGGGGCAAAAGCTTAGTTCACAGTCTCCATACATGGTTGCAAGTACTTGCTGGAACCCCAAACAAATCCTAAAGCTGTCTCTGGTTCCTGCTTGTTCCACATCCACCGGCTATGCAAAGGCATGGCCACCCGGGTCGAAACTCGGCCGGAGCCGAGCTCCGGCCCGGGCTGAGACTCTTGTCTTTCTTTTCTTGTCTCTCTTTTTCTTTCTTTCTGTCTTTCTATTTTTTTTTCATTTTGTGGGCCACACCCAGTGGCGTGCAGGGCTTACTCCTGGGTCTGTGCTCAGGGATCACTCTTGGATGGCTCCAGGGACCATATGAAATGCCAGATATCAAACCAGGGCCAGTGAGGTGCAAGTCAAGTGCCTTAACCTGTGTAGCATCTCTTCTGCCCAGTCTTCACTTTCTTATTCAGGATCCTGCTCAGACACCGCCTTCCTCTGTTCCTGACCCTCTTGCACTGGGCACCTGTTCTATCTGTCACCAATAAGCCCAAGTACACTTCTTCTACAACACTACACACATCAATCTGCAAGTAATTGTCTGTTCATGTGTCTCTTTTCTATTTTGTGAGCCACCTGATGAAAAGGGGCATGTCTGTTCAGCAGCAGATCTTCTTATACCATAGGAAGAAAGAGGGGAAGGAAGGGAAGAATAATTGAATGAAGCCCAATCCAAACCAAAGGCCAAACTAACATACCAAACTTCTGCCTTCATTCCTACAGTTATGTTGAGAAACACAGATAAAACCAATTATTTACCACTTCTATAAAACCAAATCTGTAAGGCCAAGGTACTATTTTCATTACTTTTCTGATACACTGGAGTCAATGCAGGCTGACCCAAAAGGTTGGGAGTGGGGAAGGAAAATTCTGTCCCACCCCATATCCAACTGTCTTGAGAAATTAGTAGTTTGGGGGAGGCCTGTGAGTGGTGTAAAGGGAAGAAAACCAGCCCACAAACATGAGAGTTACTCATGGCATGTCCTTAGATAGCCATCTGAACAAAAATACAGAAAAAGGCAAATACTATGATAATGGAAAAATCAGGGTCACCAAAGGAATAATCAGCAATTAATCTAAGTTCTGAACTCAGGCTGTGTATGATGAAATCCAGCAATGACAAGCAGATCCTGGCAGTAGCAGGTGGCAGTGAATGCATCAGCAGATCTGGGACCTAAGGTTGGATAGGAATCAGAGGGATATGGTGGAGAACTTCTAACCCCCATGTACTCACCCTCCTTCAACTACTACTCTTGTTCTCTGGAGAAAAGAGAAGTTGGACTCCAGTTCAGCAGAGACCAACCTCACCCCAGCAATAGTATTTGATTAAAATATTACAACATTTGATCTTACCCTTCACATGACTCAGAAGGACTCACCTCAAATCTATGATTTATAAGAATCATGTCCAGCTGTCTTCTTTCCTCCCACGTCTTTTGTTTTGGGCTCCATGCTGTTCCTAATTCATTTATACTGGCATTATCTGGGCAACGGGAGTGGCTCTCACCTCCTGGACTGGGTCAGCTTTGTTTTATTGTTTGTTCAATGTGAGCTTTGCTGCCTCTAATTCTACTTGACTCCACTGGGTTATAAACACAGCCCAAGGTGCAGTGTTATTGGCTTCCACCTCCTCGTAATCTCCCAGCAAGAGCACATTGTAGCCATGCACCATTGTCGGCATCATGGTGCCCAGGAAGCTGCTTACATTGGTGCCCATCTCCAGGATGCATTGACCAAGCATACAGGCCACTGCATAGCCATGAGCTGGCAGAGAAAGAGATTCCCAAGGCAGTGCAGATTGGAAGATCAACTTCTAGGGACTGGGGCAGACGTTTAAACATTCTACCTTTCTGGTTGGAGAGAAGCAGGGAGGAAACACAGATTACAAAAGCATCTCAACTTGAGTCCCAGTCCCAGGTTCCTCATACATGGCTGGGAACTAAGCAAAGAAGCCGGGCTTCTGGTCCAGGGAATGGCTGGACCCCATGAGCTCTCCAGAAAAGAAATAGTTCTCTGAAGTCTGTCCACCACTAACGGAACCTTTCAATAAATGGTGTGACTACACATTCACTCCCTGACCAATGTTCCAGGAAATCAGGGCAAATTTGTACTCCTGGAATTTCAAAGAAACACTGAGTCACTTCCTTCTTTCAGGAGAGTTGTGTGTCCATATTTTAATGGGGGCATTTATCCCCAGCTGATCTGTGGCTGAGGAGGGACCAAGGCCAGAGACAGCACTACATGTGGGTACAAAATTATCTCTTCCTTTTTCTCCGATGGCTCCCCCTCTGCTGGGTATCATCTAATGAGGGACCATGGTTTGGTAGTTAGTAGACAACCAGACTTCGGTCTTTGGGTGACAATTCATTATAGACCGAGGAAGACGTTTCTTTTAAAGAATTTCATCGAAATTTCTTCTTTTAATGGGAAAACTTCTCATCGTTAATATAACATTAACAACAATTCATTTTGAGTTCTTAGAGGTCAGGGAGGCATCTTGGGGGGTTGGTTTTCCACAGAATCTAACCACATAAATTGCAAAATAAGTCAATGCTCTTTCTGAGCAAATTTGAATGAAGCTGAATAAATGTTCATGAGAGACAGAGAAAGAATGGGGAAATTGGCCAGTGATGGATACGGATCATTGGTGATTAAATATCCTTTCCTTTCCAGTTTGAATTTTTGGGTAGACTAACTTTAGTACACAAAAGTACAAAGCAAGGCCTCTGAAATAGTTCAACTTAGTCAAGACAATATTTGATTTACTTGTACATTGGTGCAATGTACATATTAAGTACCTACTGTCTGTAGGCAGAGTATTATGACTGGTCATAAAGTTGGTAGATGGAATTGGGTGAGAGCTAGGAAATTCAGATCAGAGATGGACATTAATTTGCATCATCTCAGTATCAGTCACTGTGTTCTTACATTTAAGATAGACACTCTGAGGTACATGAGAAAATGTTCAACATCACTAATTATCAGGGAGATGCAGATCAAAACAACAATGAGATATCATTTCACACCACAGAGACTGGCCCACATCCCAAAAAACAAAAGCAACCGCTGTTGGTGTGGATATGGGGAAAAGGGGACTCTCCTTCACTGCTGGTGAGAATGCCGACTTGTTCAGCCCTTTTGGAAAACAATATGGACGATTCTCAAAAAATTAAAAATTGAGCTCCCATTTGACCCAGCAATACTACTCCTGGGAATATATCCCAGAGAGGCAAAAAGGTATAGTAGAAATGACTTTGCATTTCTATGTTCATTGCAGCACTGTTTACAATAGCCACAATCTGGAAAAAGCCAGAGTGCCCAAAAACAGATGACTGGTTAAAGAAACTTTGATACATCTACACAATGGAATACTATGCAGCTGTCAGAAAAGATGAAGTCATGAAATTTGCATATAAGTGGGTCAACATGGAAAGTATCATGTTCAGTGAAATGAGTCAGAAAGAAAGAGACAGACATAGAAAGATTGCACTCATATGTGGAATATAAAGTAGCAGAGAGGTACGAGCTTGCAATAATGCAATTTCTGGCAGATATTTCTCTGGAATTCGTTACTAAAATACTAAAATACAGAAATCCAAAACCATGAAGCCACTAGTGCAGCCGCTCAACCTCATATCTCTTCATTCTCAGCAGTGGAAAACAAATTATCAAATGCTTCCTTTTCAGCAGGTCCGACTTTAGGGAGGAGAAACTCCAAACAATAATAGTGAGTTTTTTGTTGAAATATTGAATGTAATCAAAGTAAAGTGAAAGTAAAGTGAAATTTATCAGTTACAAAGGCAGGGTGGGGGGATGGGAGGTGGGGGTGGGGGGAGGCATACTGTGATTCTTAGTGGTGGAATATGTGCACTGGTGAAGGGATGGGTGTTCGATCATTGTATAACTGATACTTAAACCTGAAAACTTTGTAACTTTCCACATGGTGATTCAATAAAAGAATAAATTTTAAAATAAAAAAAAAGATAGACACTCTGGTGAAGGGTGTGGTATTGAAATATTGTGTGAATGAAGCTCTATTATTAAAAGTACTATTGTAAATCACAGTGCCTAAAATAAAAATTAATACTCACAATAATAAATGAAATGTTTTAAATAAATAAAATAAGTAACCAGTCACCTTTCCCCAGCCCCATTATTAAGAAAACAGATTTCATGAGAACAGTAAAGGCTTGGGAATTATGAATTAGTTTAGTGATTATTATTAAAACTAATATCAATTAAAACAAGAAGATAAGTTTCTGTTTTCTCCAGTTCTATCAGTTTACCCATTTTCTCCTACATTATTTTATAAATTCATTCTAGCTTTAATCATATTAACCTCATCTTAGTAACTCTAAAAGTTAAAATTCAGTGCAGATCTCAGCACCTCCTCAAAGCTAATTTCAACCCCAGCTAAATATTCTTTATTCAACATCATTGTGCAGCTATGTCTACAACATCTGCTCAAGCTCTCACTATAATTCATATGCATCATGCTCTACTATTTTCCATGAAGAATTCTAGGTCTGACTACTTCCTTAGGTACCAAATCTTCTCTTGGCCTCCCTTTACACAAATGAAGCTATAAAAAATCCTGAATGTGAAGATAAAAAGATAAATGAATGAATCCTTTAAGAGTTCTGCTACATATGGAAGAACTATGCACTTGGTAATCTAGTCTAAAAGTTCATTTATATTAAAACATGAGTGGTTGACAATTATAACTTATTTCTACTGGATAACATTTGTATTCAGTCAAGTATGTTTGGAGTCATAACCCATAGAAATATGTTACACTGATTTATTAAATTAGACAAATGCAACCAAACTTATGGTGCTGTCATCCATCTAATGCACAGACAAAACCTCACTCCCCTCATAATGTCATCACTGTCCCATTGATTCAATAATGGCATCACAGCAGAGGTCTGCATGTTTGAACTCGCAGCTAAAGAACATGTAAGTATCCCCCAATTCACCATGTTTGATTTACCAAAGTAACAGTAAACAAGAAAACAATAGCCACCATCCCCCCCACCTACACACATGCATATACACATGTAAACACATACATGCGTGTGCATACACACTCATATACATATGCATACTTGTACATGCACACATTCACACATTAAAAAAAAACTATCATTAGAGTTCTCACAGTTATCTACAAGCAAATTTCCTTTCAAGAGAGAATGGGTTTTCAAGATAAACTCCTCTAAAAGTTGTGTGCCCGCGAGCCACTGATGCAAGGAACATAATTAAGATAGAAAACAACCAAATGCTGTGAGAAAGCACAGGCAAAGCAAGCTTGGGCTGACTTCGGTGAAAAGGCCTCTCTCCCCTGTGGCTCTGTGCTCAAGAGCTCTCTATAAGCAAGGAAATAAGTGAGGGGCGAAAGGAGCACATGAATAAAACAAAAGGTATATTGATGTAGCTCTGTTGGACAACCCCTGCATCACCCACTGTTGGTTTCACCCTGAGGTCACCTTCCCATCTAGGACAAGATCGTCATGTTCCCCAGTCTTCTGTCCCAGATACCCTCAATGTCATAAGTCTATTGAACTCCTACGTGGGAATCCTGCTGAGAGCTTGGCAGCAGGGCAGGTGGTAAGAGCTGGATGACCAGAGAAGGCCCAAGGAAATTGCAAGAGCAATAGGGCTAACCTTAAACTGGTGGTCAAGGACTAGCAATCAAATGACTCTGAGTTGTGACGAAGTCGGCCTTGGCTCCAAGAGCCCCTGTGATCCCCTGAATGATAGCTCGGAGGATGGAGCAGGATGAGCCAGATGGCAGGTGTTAGCAAGTGTAGGTGGAGGCAGCATCCTGGCGTGGGGTGTTGGTTCAGTAAGAGCCAGAAACTGGCCATCAGCCCAGGAGGCAAGAAACAGGGTCCAAACTCTGAGAGTCTAGGCAAAAACTTGCCAAAGAGCCAAGGCCGTCCCAGGTAACCTGGCTTCAAGACTGTGTCTGTCCCTTCCAAAATTCTGGATGACAAAGGTAGAAAACAGCACCAAAAAAAAAAAAATATTTAAAGTTTGTCCTTAGAATCATTACAGCTTAAGGACACATATTTCAGAATCAGGTAGATGTGGTCTGGAGTTCAGCCTATTCTTTATTTGAAAAATGGGAAAAGAACTCTGTGAAACTTTATGAAAACTAAATGAGATAATGAATAGAAAGTGATTAATATGGAGCCTGGTACAGACTTACAGAAAATGATATACTGGCAACAGAGAAGAGGTTTGGGATATTAAAAGGAAACTGTTCACAGTGGCATGGAGGCCAACAACCACACTCAATTTCAGATTCAACCAGCTCAGGAGGACCAGGCACTTACAGGCTACTGTGCTTGGTCAGGACTGATGCAGAAACTGAAGAATTTAGGCAGCAGACTGCCCCAGTCATCACCACCCACTGCAGGCCAGCAGAAGGTAAGCCAAGGAACACAGAGAGCTTATCTGTCCTCCCAAAGACTTGCTTGCTCCAATTGTACGCTTAGATAAATGACACGCTAAGAATCAACTTGCCTGTATGAGTGATCTGCATAAGATTCCCAGTTTGTTTATAACAGAGCAAGAATCACAATGAAGAACCACCCTCACCCAACGCCTAATGATATTGCCATTCTGCTGGCATTCCTTTATCCCTACTATGATCTGGATGCTAAAAACTACCTGTACCTAATTTCTTCCTCACTGTACCTGCTATCATCATTCTAGACTTGGTAAGCTATTGGGATACTAATGACAAGGCCAGGCACCCCCAAGCAACTCTACACACTACATAAGTCTTTTTTTTCTTGCATGTGGAAATCACCTCCAAACCAGTGTGGGTGCTGTGGTGAGCACACCTTGCAGAATCAACTTTCTCCAAGAATGTAGGTACATCAACTCCTCTATTCTAAACACGAAGTATGAATCAGAATGAGAACTCTGTTTCTTAAATTCACAATTGAAAAACAACAGCATTTACATTGGTTATTTTTGCCTGGAATACCAGGGCAGTCTGTGAATAAAATACACACAGTTGGAGAGGAGGAGAATATTCATCCCACAGCTTGCTGCCAACCCAAAGGCCAACTGAAGCATCTTCGTGACTTCCCATAGTTAAAAACATACTACCAACCAGAGTGGTTTAATCAATGTTTGGGGTTTTTTAATTCAGTTCTCACCTGAGTCGATTGGAGTTACTATTTTAAAGGATTTGAACTAAAATAATTTCACTGGGGTTCGATTCCTCCGCCCCTTCTTGGAGAGCCCAGCAAGCTACCGAGAGTATCTCGCCTGCATGGCAGAGCCTGGCAAGCTACCCGTGGTGTATTCGATATGCCAAAAACAGTAACAACAAGTCTCACAATGGAGACATTACTGGTGCCCACTCGAGCAAATCGATGAGCAACGGGATGACAGTGATGATGATGAACTAAAATTAATTCATTTAATTCTCTGAATTGTTGGAATCACTGGAAATTATTGAATTAAAATAAAATAAAATTGGTTAATCTAGGTGTGTTCATTTTTAGACTAATATTAACAAGGATTTGTAACATCTGGCTGGGGGGAGGGAGAGGATACATTGAGTAACCACGAGTTCTGGAAAACTACCACCAATACCTGGTCCAGTGCAAAACTATTCTTGAATTTTGCAGGTCAGGCCCATTTAAGGCAGGGGAACCTAAGTCTGGTATAAGGGAAATCATTATGCATCACTCTGGAAATCCACAGATGGGAGAAGAAAGAAGACCTGGGGAAATCCTATCCAATGTAGGCCTGGGTCACAACCTAACTTGATTTAATTGAGCTCTCCTTGTTGCTGTAGCACTCTACTGTTGATCTCATAATTGAGAACATGTCTGGGTATGGGGCTGGTTAATGGACAGTCCACTTAAAATAAAGCCCACTATTTTAAGCATTCTCTCTCTGGGTCTTCAACCCTCCTTCCACTGAATGCATTCTATACACTGAATGTTCACATCTTCCATCTCCCTATCAAGAACACGATTTCTACTTTTATCAATTCTTTCTTCCAATTCCCATTGTTACATAAGTGAAATGTCTTGGAAATAGGCATAGATCTTAAAAATAGGCCTATGTATATAATTTAACTGTGAACGTGGCATTCAAGCAGCCTCCAACTAAAGAGCGGGCTCTGTTCCAAAAGTTTGAGTGTATGTCAGTTTTCTGGTACTCAAAATGCATTTTCCTGAAGAAACCATGTTGTGCGTGGTGGGTAGGGCCCCAGGCCGCCTACAGAAGCCTGTTGAAGCCTCATGCAGCTGTGAAGCTCCTGTCCTAAGAGTACCCTCCACCCCAACCTGCTCCCAGCACTGTCTGGGACCTCCTCCTCCCCCGAAAATCCCATCTTTGTTGGTCACGAAAGCAGCCACAGGCTCTCAGAGAGATGCAAACTGCTTCTCAGTTCCCAACACCCCTCTGAAATTCATGCACCCCCTTCTCAGCTGCATCTTGCTGTTAACAGTTTACCAACGTCTTCTCCAGTGACACATGGGTACAAAGCAGAGAAGCAGACAGAGGTTAATCTGCCTTGAGGGACAAGTCTGATAGGGAAAATATTTCACCTAGGAGGCAGGTAGATGTCTCTAGATGTTCTGTTAGGCCTTTGTGACTCATGGAGAAAAAGGAGACTGCCCCAGGAAAGCAAACAAGAGGGTACTTAAGACTCATGATCTTAGAACACATCTATCCTGCCCAGAATTGCACTCATCCAAGAATGAATCAGCAAGGGTTGAAGGTCAAAAACAGATTTCACAAGTGACTGTTCTGAACCAGAGAGATCACACAACAGATTGAGTACATGATTTGCATGTGGAAGGCACAGGTTCAATCCCCAGCACCAGTCACCTGAGTACAGCTGGGAGGGATTTTACTCAGCCGACTTGGGAGTATCCCTTGAGCTCTCCTGGGTGTGACCCCAAATCAAAATAAATAGAAATTTCCCTGGATACTTTATAAGATTAAAACGAAGGGGGGGAGTTGAGTGGGGAGCAAAGAGAGAAGAGAGAGAGAGAGAGAGAGAGAGAGAGAGAGCAATAGACAGAGAGAAAAAAGGGACAGAGATAGGGTGAGAGATAACAAAGGAAGAGGAGCTGCCAGAATGAATGTGAAAACCCTACAGTGCTCCCACCCTCAGACTAGAAATGCCTCAGGGTTCTCCAGCAGGGTGATTTCTCAATTGCTTCAATGCTTTCTTGTTGTTGTTTTAATTTCAGGTTGGTGGGGGAAGAGGGGGTTCAACATTTAGCCTAGAGTCATCAATTCCATGAAGAACTGATATAAATAATGTTTGGGAACTTTGGGAACACTGTTTATTTTTTCATTATTTATAAACCATAAAACAGATAACTCATCCTCACTGCTTTCACTAAATTCTATCTTCAGCTTCCTGTATAGAATTGGAGAAAGAAATATACCCTACAGAAAGGTTCAGAGCTTCTTCTAACATTGCAGAAAAATTAGGATTCGTATTAACTTATGCAGATGGAGAATCAAGGAGTTATAGGTGTCTAGAAAGAGCAGGCTGAATGGCAGTGGGAGTGGCGAGGCAAGAGGGTCTCTCGACAAGTTAGATGGTGCCTATTGAAAGTAGTTTCCTGGGTTTAAGATGCCAGAATGCATCCCATACGCATTTGGGCCTTGTACCCATGGGTCTCATCAAATTCCACAACTTCTGTCCTTCAACTCCTTAAATGCTTCTTTGCTATTGGTACTCTCCCTGAGAAAGGTGGAGTAGGAAATCCCTGAGATTTTTCGAGAACCCTTGTTACTTCGGTGAGCAGTTATATGATCTGGGCTTCCAAACCATTTTGAGGATATTTCAGAACACTTAATATATTGTGGTTTGCTTTGCTTCCAAGCTATCTATCACTCTCCTTATAGAGACCATGACCTCATCGAAGGAAGCAAAGATGTCGTATTTGCAACCTACGTTCACATCATAGAATCTAACCATAATTGGTGCTCAGGAAGTGTTTGTGGAAGAAATCAATGACTGTTATTGATGCAACTAGAATAAGATTTTAGTATTAAAATGTGTCTTAACAGCCCATTTTTCCTGTTATCCTAAGGAGGTCCGTTGGAGATGGTTCCATTTTACAGATTATTTGACATAAGAATGGTGGAAATTACCCACCACGGTATGACTAATTAACTCAAAACTTATAGCTTTGAACAACACACATTTATCATGTATTATTTTCTACTGAGTGTAGAACAGAAATCTGATTCGGCTTAGCAGTGCTTTCTATTTCAGTGTTTCATAGGCTGCAATTCAGGTGTCAGCTGGAGCTCAGTCATCTCAAGGTTCAAATGAGGCAGGATCTTCTTCCAAAGCTCCCCAGAAGGTTCTTGGCAGGATTCAGCTTTCCACAAGTCACTGGACTGAGGGTCCCAGTACCTCACTGGCAGTTAACCAGAGGCTACTTTCAGGTACCAGCCATGTGGGTCTTCCATTATGACAGCCTGCTTCACCAAAAACCAGCAAGCCAAGTAGGGGAGAAATTGTGCCAGCAAGATATAAGCCAATCTCAGAAATTATATCCCATCATCTTCATAATATTCTATTTATTGGAAGGAAGTCATTAGGTGCAGCCCAAAATAAAAGGCATGAGTGCCAGGAGGCAGGGAATGCTGTGAGCTGTTTGAGAAGCAAGTTGAGAAACATAGATATGCTGAACTTTTTTAAGACCTTGCGGTAAATTTGAGGTCCTAAGATTTGACATCAGTATTCCCAACTTTCCTCCTTCCTCTCCGTCCCAATTGGTTGGTGTGACAGACCCCAAGGGATGGGACAAAAGGATAGGCAGGGAGAGAAATGGAAGAGTGGAGGGAAGGGAAGAGGGTGCCAATCCATTTCCCTAAATTTACACTAGAACAAGATTTACAGTTTTCAAGTTATCAAAGAGTTAGGCAGAAATAAGAAGTGACTGCAGTTATGGATTTATTACCACTAATGCAAAATCTATTCCTAACAATGTTTTAAAGCATTTCCATAGACTAAATCTGTTCAATTGAAATTTATCATTGGGGTGTGGGGAGAAGCACGGTGATGTTCAGGTTGCTCTGAAGAGCTGGGTTTGCCTGTGCAGGTTTTTCTGGTATGGAGGGCAGTTGTTGAGGACTGATTTGTGCCCAGATATCATTGCTGGTAAATGTTGTCACTGACAAATCCCATGTCCCCTACTCTATAACGTCCCTCAAATGTTCACCATCTTTGTGGAAAAAAGAGAAGAGGCAATACTGGACCTGGGGAACAGGTTCTCAAATTGGAGAGTCACGTAGGTCATTAATTTAAAATACTCTAGTTTTGTTTGTCTTCCCCTCCCCCAGCCACAATTCTTGCTGCCTAGACCTTCCCCAATGTTCTGGTCCTTTCCTCCTATGGGGTGGATTCTCTCCATTTGTAAACCAGACTTGGTACAAGAGGTCTGTAGTATCGCTGCAATTCTATCCTATATATGTGTGGTGGGGCAGAAGGGCAGGAGGGAGTTGAAAATAGCAATGCTATACATAGGCCCTTTAGAACACAATGACATGTGATGGGAGTAAGGAGAGATAGAGTTGATGACTAGTCAGAAAAGTTGGGAGAGGTAAGTGGTAAAAGGAAGAAGCAAAGAACTATGCATCTACCTACCTCTGAGAGGCAACACTCTTTTCTATTCTTCAAAATAGGTTCCTGTTTGGGGAAACAGTAACATTGAGTCTCAAAGAGCTGAGGTAGCTTGCCCAGAGCAGCAGATTCAGAGATTGAGAACACAGTCCTGATGCTGCATTGGATGGTAATGGCAGCACAGAGATGTCAGGGGGACTAACTGGCCTTCTTTGTGCTAGCGGGTGAGAGGGAAGTGGCATTGTTCTCCTCCTCTTCCCATGTCAGAAACTATATGTACACAAATATGTACAAATACATAAATATGTATGTATATATACATTTCCTTGGTTTTGACTTTTGAAAATATTTATGGTGACAAACAAACATTCCAGGAGGCCATTTCCGAAGTAGTATACTGGAGTGACTGATCACAAAACCCTTCTGAATGCAGCTAGTGGCTTTACCATTCTGGAGCTCAATGCACCATCTCTCAGACACACCTACATGCTGTAAGCAAAGGTTCTGTATAGCAGAGTATAAATTCAGGATAAGGCCTGAGTGAAAGTGTTGCATTGAAAGGGATGGTTGCTGGGCAGTGGAGTCTCCTAGAAAGCTACCACGTGCATACCACATGACAGCTAGGGGAACTTTGGTGAGTCTGCCCATCTACAGGTCCCAGAAGACAAGGTCAGCTTAGTCTGAAAGGAGAAGCCGTCTTTTCAGCTCATATAAATGTCAGGAAGAAAACCAGAGTTTTTAGAAACAGACGTCAATCATAGACGTTTTGGCCATATGAAACAATGTCAAAGATGCCCCCACCCCAAAAAGATGTTCATGTCCTAATCCCCAGCACCAGAAAATATGTTTCCTTTCAGGATACAGTGGAGTTAAAGTTGCTGATGAAAATAAGATTGCTGAACAGCTGACTCTAAGTAGAGACCTTACTCTGTATTTAGATGGGCCAATGCCATCGCAAGGATCCTTTAAAGATAGATGAAGAGACCAGGAATGTGATTCGTGAGATAGAGCACAAATCTTGTGTGTGAGAGAGACCCTGCATCAGATCAAGGCTGGAATGTCAGTGTCATTATGAGGGGATCTAAGAACTCAATCAGGCATTGTTGGCTCTGAAGAGGAAGGGGGTCATGAGTCAAGGTGTGTGGGTGGCTTCTAGAAGCTGGAAAAGGCAAAAGATAAAGAAATACTCAGCTCAAAAGAGTCCAGAAGAATTTCCTGCCAACACTCTGATCTCAGCCCAGTGTACCATGTTTGATTTCTGACCTCCATAATTATAATATAACCTGTGTTGCTTTAATTCACTAAGTACATGGTTATTTGCGGCAGAAACTATTAAAAAATGGATTGGAAGTAACATCAGGTTTTCCAAGTCCAAGGAAAACTGTGTCATCCAGAGGAGCACTCCAATATCTCACCTGATCATAGGCGCTGAAGAACATGGAGAATGGAGAAGGAGAGAGAAGAGTCTCAACAGGCAGTGCCCTCTCCCAAGTCATCACTGGCTGTCAGTGGGACCCCAGAGATAGCTGTCGAGGGGATGCCTATGCTCTTTCCTTGGGGATGTTTGGGGTCATAACTGGAGAATTCTGGAACTACCAATCAGGGAAGGCCACAAAGAGAACTTCTTCTTCCTCTTCTATGTGTTTTTGTTTATTTTCCCCATAGTAATCAACAGTTGAATATTTTAAGGAAGGGGCATTGTGAATCATTGGGTGGACAACAAGGAAAAAGAAAATGACCAACAGATCCAATTCCCATTCTTCTAGCGTGGCTGCCAGAAACATGTGATGGAGGAACAGATGTTGGGAACAAAGGAGAGGTGACATTGTGAAACAGGGACAAAAAGGGATTTTGAAAGCCAAAAGACTGTTGCCCCCATAAGTCATGGGAAAATGATCCACAGTGGTGGGTGTGTTCCCAGGGAGGGGTCAGCCACAATGTGCCCATCTCAAGCCTGGCATGAGGCTTGCACTCATCAGATATGAGTGACTCTTAATAGTATCATCAAATAGAAATGGATGTCTTGGGAGGGGGGTGATTATCACATGACCCTTATAGTAAAAAGAGGCTTAGCGTTCTTTTTTTTTTTTTTGGTTTTTGGGTCACACCTGGTGATGCACAGGGGTTACTCCTGGCTCTGCACTCAGGAATTACTCCTGGCAGTGCTCAGGGGACCATATGGAATGCTGGGATTTGAACCCGGGTCAGCCACGTGCAAGGCAAACGCCCTACCCACTATGCTATCACTCCAGCCCCGGCTTAGCGTTCTTATGTCTTTTGTGCAATTATTTTTTCTGATGCTTTCATAACCACGTTGTCAGAGTGGGACAAGTTGCATTTTTTCCTCTCCATCCTCTAAGTTTTTAAATGCCAAAATGAAACACAGGTTTGCTTTGAATGGACTTGGAGGGTCAGATGTTCAGTGGGCAACGCTGTCAGAAGCTGCTGGGTAGAGGAGGAAATGCAACAGGGACTGCAGGGAAAAGAACTCAAACCCCCAGGAGCAACCCTCTGTGACTTCCAGGAATAGCAGGAGAGACAAAGAACCCGGAATCCCGACCCACTGTCTCCAGATCTCACTGCTGACCCCCGGTTGAACCCAGCTCCACATCTCCGCTCAGGCCTCTCCGCCCTGCTAACTGCCTTGTCTCAACTTGGCTGGAAAATGAGCCTTAGAGGAAGACCAGCCACCTGGCAGGGCTCCCACTCTCCAAAGACCCAGAGCCGCGCCCTGGCAGGGCTTCCAGCCATTTCTGCCTTCTTCTAGTTACCAAAGGAAAAAATACTGATTGTAAACATCACTTTAAAAGCTTGCCATCCGACAGCCGGCTCAGCTGCAATACATCAGCTGGAATTGTACTCATTTATGGTGAAGCATTTTATATTAATGTTTTCATTGCTTATCACAGACACTGGCTTTAAAGTGCTTAAGCCAGCTGTACTGAGTTATTTATTAGGCCTTTTTTTTTTCCAAGTTGCCTTTTTCTTAAATAAAATGTTTGTTTTACTTTTGTACATTTAAGAGTCCCTCTTGTTTCCTGTCGATCACTTCTGATGGCTGATTTACATGGACCTCCTATTTCTCCTTTGTGTACTTAGAACCTTTTGAAGGGATGTGAACAAGAGCTAGCAATGCCCATGAAAGGACAAGGTTCTAGAGAAAAGCAAAGTTTAGACCCTACTGGCCATTTAGCTTCCCTCCTTCATTTCTTTTCTCTCTCCACTAACTATCCTCTGCCTCCACTGTAACACTGATGATACACAGTGCTGGCCTGTATGTCGCCGACTGCTTTGACATTGGAGCTATAGTCAATGCTACTGAGCATCTCCCTTTTCCATGGTCCTTTCCTGACATTTTGACCACTCCTTTGTCTCCTAGATTGACTTCACTCTCCTCCTGTTCCCTAATTGTGCGTGGTCTGAGGGCCAGATCTCGGGTCTGTCTCCTTGAGAGCTAGCAGTCACATGAAAGTCTAAAGTTTGAATCATAATATACCCCCTTCCTTCACCCAGGGATTCCAAGAAGACTTACAATGTGATAGAAAACTGGAAGGTTTGTCGCTAGAGAGTCTGGCATTGTGAGGTGAGTGATAAACTTTCCAGAGTTCAATTACTTCACAATGAAAGTCCATCAGTGAATAAGGCCCTCAGCCCCAAGTACAGAATTACAAGAAACTGTATGATTTCTCTCTCTCTCTCTGAAATAGGAATAGATACCAAAGACATTTCAGAAGAACTCTAACAAAGAAACAAAACAAAAGAAAAATTGAAAAGAATAGACCAGAGGAGATAAAGGAAAAGGGGGAAATAAAAAAACTCTGTTTTGAAAACACTGCAGTTCTTAACTTCAGGGGGAAAAAAACATAAGATAGGTACCATGAAACAAGAACAGAATGCTACTGTAAAAAAACAATAAGGGGCTGAAGTGATAGTACAGCGGGTAGGGCGTTTGCCTTGCATGCAGCCAACCCGGGTTCGATTCCCAGCATCACATATGGTTCCCCGAGCACCACCAGGAATGATTCCTGAGTGTAGAGCCAGGAGTCAGCCCTGAGCATCGCCAGATGTGACCCAAAAAGCCAAAAAAAAAAAGAAAATATTGAATGGCTATAATTAAAATATATAGTTTTCCAGAAACAAAATATAAGAAATATCTTGGGAAATAGACAAAGAAAAAAATTAATTGGAATAAAGAAAATAAGAATTCATTAAGGAGTTCCAATAGTCTTTTACTAGAAATGTCAATTAGAGAGTCCAGAGAAAGCAAGGGACCCAATTACAAAGAATCTCAAGAAGATACCATAAATAAAGGATGTGAAATACTAGGTGCAAAGGATCAAACAAAAATAATGAGAAAACATAAACAGGGGTCAGGGGGCTGGAGTGATAGCACAGCAGGTAGGGTATTTGCCTTGCACGCGGCCAACCCGGGTTCGAATCCCAGCATCCCATATGGTCCCCTGAGCACCACCAGGGGTGATTTCTGAGTGCATGAGCCAGGAGTCACCCCTGTGCATCGCCGGGTGTGACCCAGAAAGCCAAAAAAAATTAAAAAAATAAAATAAACAGGGGTCAGAAAAATAGTACAAAGGTTAAGTTTCATGCCACCAACCTAAGATCAAATCCTTAACACTGCAGATCCAGTAAGCGCTGCATCCTCCAGCCTGACACTGAACCACCAACCAGCGTGGCTGAGTATCACCAGGAACACCTCCAGCCCTAAACACTGTTTGGGAGGCAGTCCCACTGGCAAATATGTATGTCACTGTAAAACTTCTAAACACCAAGGCTAAAAAGTAATGGGGGCTGGGCTGGAGCCATAGCACAGCGGGTAGGGCGTTTGCCTTGCACATGGCTGACCCAGGTTCGATTCCCAGCATCCCATATGGTCCCCCAGCACTGCCAGGAGTAATTCCTGAGTGCAGAGTCAGGAGTAACCCCTGTGCACTGCTGGGTGTGACCCAAAAAGCAAAAAAAAAAAAAAAGTAATGGGGGCTGGAGCAATGCACAGCAGGTAGGGCGTTTGCCTTGCATGCGGCCAATTTTGATTCCCAGCATCCCAGATGGTCCCCTGAGCACCACCAGGAATTATTCCTGAGTACAGAGCCAGGAGTAACCCCTGTGCATTGCCAGGTGTAACCCAAAAAGTAAAAAAAATTAAAAAATAAATAAATAAGATAAAATGGATGACAAGTATCACAGACACCAGATATAAGTCAGAAAATCTTCACCAACAACACCAAAATGCAGTATAGCAGTGTAAGTACATACTAGAATTCTCTCTCCAGGGAGATAGCAGGTCAAATGTGAAGAGAGTAAATGTGTATCCAGATATGCAAGAACTCTATTTTTAAAAACTTGCTGTTATTTTGGGGACACAGCAGCTGTGCTCAGGGCTTACTCCTGGCTCTGTACTCAGGGATAACTGCTGGTGATGCTCACCAGATGTGATGCCAGGGATTGAACTGGGTTTGACCACATATAAGCCTTGTCTGTACGATCTCGCCATCCCAGAACTCCAAAGGTTTTTGTTTCAGGCATGTTTTCATGAGAATTTTCTTGAAAAGGAGTTTCACCCAATTAAGAGAATCAAAGAGGGAATGAGATCTAGGAACAAAATATCCAAAGAGAGCCGTGGGGTGAGAAACCGAGCCCACAGGTTGAGAGAAATCAGTTATTTTCCAAGCATCAGTAGAGCTGGGGCCTAGGGGCCTCAAGAAGGACAGGTTTGAAGAAAGAGGCAATGCTGCTTAGTCACTCAATGGACTTGGCTGTTTCTAAGAGATCTTGTTAGTTCTATCACAAAGATTAGGTAAGAATCAAAGGTCTGTACATAGCAAGGTAGAAAAATATTAAACTTGATCAATTTTAGCTCTTAGGAAAATTAAAAAGCTATTGAACAAGAGATAAAGTATCTCTTGTGAGAGGGCTAATAGATCTAAACAGGGCTTTGTATCCCCATTTAAAAAATATACATTCTTTTCCAGTGCACATGGAACATTCTCCAAAATAGATCACATGCTAGGCCACTAAGCACACCTCAATAAAATCAGGAAGATAGATATTGTGTCAACTATCTTCTCAGACCATGGTGCACTAAAGATAGAAGTTAATCATGCACAGATGCAGAGAACCAAACCATACACCTGGAAATTTAAAAACTCAATGTTGAACAATGATTGGGTCAGGGAGGAAATCAAGGAAGAAATCAAAAGGTACCTGGAAACGAATGAGAATGAAGACACAAGCTCCCAAGGCTGAATCAAGATGGTTTGGAATACCTGAATAGACCCATTACTATCAAAGAAATTGAAACTGTAATCAAAAGTCTCCCCAAAGGGGGCTGGAGCAATAGCACAGGGGGTACGGTGTTTGCCTTGCACTCAGCCGACCTGGGTTTGATTCCCAGGATCCCATGTGCTCCCCTGAGCACCGCCAGGAGTAATTTCTGAGTGCAGAGCCAGGAGTAACCCAGGAGTAACCCCTGAGCATCACCGGGTGTAACCCAAAAAGAGAAAAAAAAAGTCTCCCCAGAAACAAAAGTCCAGGTCCAGATGGATTTACTGGCGAATTCTTCCAAACATTTAAAGAGGACCTATTGCCAGTTCTTTTCAAGCTTTTCCAGGAAATCAAGGAAACAGAAAAACTCCCAAACATTTTCTATGAGGCACATTTCACCCTAGTACCAAAATCAAACAGAGACATCACAAAAAATAAAACTACAGGCTGATATCTTTGATGAATACGGATACAAAGATACTCAACAAAATATTAGCAAATAGAATCCAAAGACTCATCAAAAAGATCATACACCATGACCAAGTGGGATTCATTCTGGGGATGCAAGTATGGTTCAACATTCGAAAGTCAATCAACATAATCCACCATATAAACAAAAAAAGGATAAAAACCATATGATCATTTCAACAGATGCAGAGAAAGCATTTGACCAGATCCAGCACCTGTTCATGATGAAAACTCTCACCAAAATAGGTATAAAAGGGACCTTCCTCAATATAGTCAAAGCCATCTACCACAAGCCTATAAAAGCATTATCCTCAGTGGGGGGGGGAAAGGGCTTTTCCTCTAAGATCAGGGACAAGACAAAGATGCCCACTCTCACCATTTCTGTTCAATAAAAGTACTTGCAATAGCGATTAGGCAAGAAAAAGACATTAAGGGCATCCAGATAGGAAAGGAAGAAATCAAGCTTTCACTATTTGTAGATAATACAATACTATATTTAGAGAACCCCAACGCCTCTACCAAGAAACTCCTAGAAAAAATAGACTTGTATAATAAAGTCGATGGCTATAAAATCAATTCCCAAAAGTCGATGGCTTTCCTATACGCAAATAATAAGAGGGAAGAAAGTGATATAATAAAAGCAATCCCGTTTACAATCATGCCTCAGAAAATCAAGTACCTAGGAATCAGCTTAACTAAGTGAAGTACCTATACAGAGAAAATTACAAAACGTTACTTCACGAAATAAAAGAGCACAGGAGGAAATGGAAACACATCCCCTATTCATGGATTGGGAGAATTAACATTGTCAAAATGGCAATGCTCCTCAAAGCATTATACAGATTCAATGCAATCCCTATAAGGATATCCATGACATTCTTCAAGGAATTAGACCAAACACTCCTGAAATTCATATGGAACAGCAAACCCCCACGAGTAGCTAAAGCAATTTTGGGGAAAAGGAAGATGGGAGGCATCACCTTCCCCAACCTCAAACTCTACTACAAAGCGGTAATAATTAAAACTGCATGGTACTGGAACAAAGGCAGAGCAGTAGACCAGTGGAACAGGGTTGAATATCCTTACACACACCCTCAAATATATGACCATCTAACCTTTAATAAGAAAGCAAGAAATGTGAAGTGGAACAAGGAAAGCCTCTTTAACAAATGGTGCTGGCAACACTGGACAGCTACATGCAAAAAATTGGGCTCATACCTATACCTAACACCACACACAAAAGTCAGATCAAAATAGATTAAAGACCTCAACATCAGACCAGAATCCATAAGGTACATTGAAGACAAGGTCAGCAAAACCCTCCACGACATTGAAGCTACAGGTATCTTCAAAGATGACTCGCCACTGACCAGGCAAGTGGAAACAGAGATAAACAAAGGGACAATCTTAAACTGAGAAGCTTCTGCACCTCAAAAGATACAGTGACCAGAATACAAAGACAGTCTACAGAATGGGAAAGGATATTCACCCATATCCATCTGATAAGGGGTTGATATTAAGGATTTACAAAACACTGGTTTAACTCCACAAGAAAGAAAAACCCAACCCCATCAGAAAATGGGAAGATGAAATGAACAGAAATTTTCTCAAAGAAGCAATCCGAATGGCCAAAAGACATATGAAAAAATGCTCCTCATCACTAACCATCAGGGAGATGCAGATCAAAACAACAATGAGATACCATCTCACACCACAGAGACTGGCCCACATCCAAAAGAACAAAAACAACGGGTGTTGGTGCAAATGTGGGGAGAAAGGGACCCTTCTTCACTGTTGGTGGGAATGCCAACTGGTTCAGCCCTTTGGGGAAGCAGTATGGACACTTCTCAAAAAGTTAGAAATTGAGCTCCCATTTGACCCAGCAATACCACTTCTGGGAATATGCAACATAGTATAGTAAAAATGACATCTGCACCTATATGTTCATTGCAGCACTGTTTACAGTAGCCAGAATCTGGAAAAAACCCGAGTGCCCTAAAACAGATGACTGGTTAAAGAAACTTTGGTACATCTACATAATGGAATACAATGCAGCTGTTAGAAAAGATGAAGTCATGAAATTTGCATATAGGTGGATCAACATGGAAAGTATCATGTTAAGTGAAATTAGTCAGAAAGAGAGGGACAGACATAGAAAGGTTGCACTCATTTGTAGAATATAAAGGAACATAATGGGAGACTAGCATCCAGGAATAGTAGAGATAGTACCAGGAGGATTACTCCACAGCTTGGAAGCCAGCCTCACACGCTGGGGGGAAAAGCAGCTCAGGTAGAGAAGGGACCACCAAGCAAAGCATGCTAGGAGGGCCTGCTCAGGATGGGAGGTGCAGGCTGAAAATAGACTATAGACTGAACATGATGGCTACATAATACCTCTATAGCAAACCACAACACTCAAAAGGAGACAGAGAACAAAAGTGAATGCCCTGCCACAGAGGCAGGGTGGGGTGGAGGGCATGGGGTGGGGGTAGTGGGAGGGATGCTGGGACCATTGGTGGTGGAGGATGGGCTCTGGTGGAGGGATGGGCACTTAATTATTGTATGACTGAAACACAAGCATCAAAGTCTGTAAGTCTATAACTATATCTCATGGTGATTTATTAATTTAAAAAAATTTAATAAATAAATAAATAAAAATAAAATAAAGTATCTCTTGTGCTGCTGGATGTTGCTCTCAGCTATCAGAACTAAAAAGGAAGAAGCCAGAGCAAGTTCCAGCAATGACCCCTGCTATGTCCAAGACTGAGAGCTTGATGGACTAATGAGCTCATTTCTGGTCCAGTCTGTCCATAATCAGCACTACTTAGACTGAAATTCGTATTCTTTCTGCAAACCCTCCTCATAAGAAAGTCAACAACAAAATGCAGGGACTGTCTGTGGTCCCCACCTGTCACTATAATATCCAACATACCCATTTTCTTTTTTTTGCTTGTTTGTTTGTTTTTGTTTTTTGCTTTTTGGGTCACACCCAGTGATGCACAGGGATTACTCCTGGCTCTACACTCAGGAATTACTCCTGGTGGTGCTGGAGGGACCATATGGGATGCCGAGGATCAAACCCGGGTCGACCACATACAAGGCAAACGCCCTACCCGCTATACTATTGCTCCAGCCCCATCCAGCATACCTATTTTCTAAGCTGGGGCCTCAACTTCCTTACCTGACTCATAGAGCATGGAACACTGACCTCCACTCAGAAGAAGCATCTAAAGACACTTATCCCACTTTGTTTCCACCAAGTAGAAACAGAAATGGAGATGAATTTCTCCCATATTCCTCAAACCCAGAACCTACCACTCTGGGTAGCTTTGTGGCATGATTTATGAACTCTGGAAACACCACGCTGCCCCCAGAATATCTTTACAATAGCCTGAAATTCTTCATTCCGCTTTATAGCCATGCCTAAAATTCCACCAATTAGAAACTCATTTACCAGCCCCTCTTGTAAAATGTGCAAGACAAGTGTGATTAGCTTTATTTGATGCCGCTCCAGAATCTAAAATTAGGACCAATAGTTGGTCCTAATAAAGAAAAATTGATGGGCTTTGGTTTGACTGAAAAAGCCTCCTCTGTCAGTTCTTGCTCTTCAGAAATGGGACTGACAGCTCCCAAGAATGACAGATAAACAGTATAAACGATCACTTAGAATCTTCTCCTTCTGGACAGTTCTAAAGGCATAGAAAGTTCTTCCTTCTGCTTCCTGACACTCTCAGTGGTTTGCCCTAGTTCCACTCCCAGCAGCACAAAGGGAGTCTAATCATCATCCCTTGTCAAAAACTCCAAGTCAGATCTCCTCTCCCTGGAACCCCCAAAGTGCTTCCTCCCTGCCTGACAGCTGCACGATTTGTATGTGTTGATTGGGTTAAATAAAGCGTGACTTCGGGATTCCTAGCCTGCCCACCAGAGAATGACCATCGCAGAATTTTTAGGGTATCTGTGATGTGTCCTGTGTGCTTCCCACAGAGTATTCCAGCACACAGAGGGCTATGTAGGGCAGAGGCATTACATGAATAGACAAGGATGGGGGGCAGATGCTAGGTCAGGTATGGAAAGGTCAAATCAAAGAGAAGGTCTCAAGAAGGTGCAACACCTGAGCTAAGTGGTTTGAGCATAAATGGTTCCTGATTGCAGGAAAGCCTGAGGGAATAGTCTAACACCAAGATAAAGACCATTTGCTCCGTCTTTCTTCATAAAAGTTCTGATCCAGAAAAAAACCTAAGACCTGGCCCCTATCCTGTGCTGACCTTTCACTAAATGGGGGCTTATTATGCACTTAAAAAAAACTTCTCCTGGTTTCCATTTCTTCATCTATGATATGAGGATATTTCTAGCTGGATATGTGGGATAAGATGATGAACTTGGAAGCTTTAAAGGCTGTAAAGCAAAGTGCTATGCAGTGGCCAGGGATTAAGACCATGGTTGACTCCTGTCTGGGTGAGGACAGCTCAGGTTCTCTCCAACAGGAGTTAGGGATGGAAAAATGATGACATGCCAGAGCAAAGAAAACTGCTAATTAAGACAGGATCCAAGGGTCAGGTGCATCTAGGAAAATAGCAATCTATTTCAAGACTCATACCCTTTTTTTCAACAAAACACTTCTTCATGGCTGTATCTTCTACTATGTTACATGATGTTGGGCTTGGTCTCTGGTCTCTGGCATGACCCAGGTTTAAAGGTTCTTCACTCACCACTTGAGTCTACAGGGTTTGCATCCAGACCTGAACAGAGAACTTTGATAGGGTTACTCACCAGGCAGTCTGAGAGTGTGTTTTCAATTTTGCAGATAAGTGAGAAATGGGAATCATGGATGAAGGGTGATATGCAGTCCTCATAAGAGAAGGAGCTGGAAACCTAAGGCAGAAACACAGTGAAGCCTGTGACTAGATTTTCTAAGGCACACATCAGGAGAAGACATTGAGTAGCCTAGATTTATGTGTATAGAGAGAAGTGTCTTAGAACCTCGCTGCTCTTATCTGTAACTATAGGAACAGAACTAGGAAGTCTTCTAACTTTTATTTTTATCTTTGCATTCCATTTCCAACTATAGTTTTGTCCTGCATATCCTTCAAGATTATCCTAACTCCACTTTCTAGAAAGACCTTTCTATTTTCTCTAGATCAGGCTAAAGCCCCTGTTAGATATGAGTACACTTCTAGCCTCTCTTCCCCTTCTCCTTGCATACTCTGCAATTGCTATTGCTTTTAGTACTCCTGGATTAGAGTTATTATTATCTATTATTATTAAAATATATGAGAAAGAGAAGAAAGTTTGTATAAATGTGAAATCACCAACCCTCTTGACTCTTAAACTAAATAAGTCCTAAGAAAAGACAAACTTTTATGATTAATTGTAAATAGCCATGATTTGAGAATTATCCTCCATTGAGAGGTGTATTTGATGAATAGAACATCTGACTTCCAAGACTAGGTCTCAGATGGTCGTGTATCTTCTTATCTCCATTTCACTGGAATACCACACAACTTGTAAATAAGCCCAGCCCAACCCTGGTTGGAAGTTGGAAGCCCCAGTGGAGAACCAAGATAACCCAGCTGGAAACCATCAATCCCTGGTCAATGGTCTACCTGCTTCCAGATATGTGAATGAGACCTCCATAGGCCATCAAGTCACATCCCACCCACCAGGTGACTGAAGACATCTGAGAAATGCCAGCAGAGAATAATTGAACCAGTACATAACAGGCAAGTGGTCTAGTCAAACCAGAGAATCCTGAATTAATTAAATGATTGTCATGTTTGGTCGTTATATTTTGTTGTATCATGTTCTATTTTTTTTTCAGAGGGGGACACCAGCCTAGTAATCGTGGGAGTCTGAGGTTATTCCCGGCAGTGCAGAGGATCCAGGATTACATCTGGTGGTTCCAGGGGAGGAAGAGGATGTTTTTCAAGGGAGTAAGCCCAGGGCTTCTCACCTGGAAGCATGAGCTTTACCTCTTGAGCCACCTTCCCAGACTTTATGGTAGTTTTCATGCAGATAAAACCCCTCTGCTCTATGCTGCTTAATTTAACATGTGCTTAACAAAGACACTTTAGTTGGTTAAAACTTAACAAGACATTCTTGGCAAATATCTTAGAAAGCAAAATACATGGACTACATTGTGTTATGTGTCCATGAGAGACACAGACCCATATCCTCATTCAGATAAAGGGTCTGTGTGTGTGGAATGTGGTAATGAGGATAAGTCATGGGATACAATATTGGGGCTGTAGCAATAGCATAGCGGGTAGGGCGTTTGCCTTGCACGCGGCCAACCCGGGTTCGATTCCCAGCATCCCATATGGTCCCCTGAGCACCACCAGGGGTAATTCCTGAGTTTAGAGCTAGGAGTAACCCCTGTGTATTGCTGGGTGTGACCCAAAAAGCAAAAAAAAAAATAGTAATATTCCTACAGGGCTGACTCCATGCTAAATGCTTATCTAAGGGTTTCATATCTAGTACCTCATTTAATTTTCCAAACACCCTTATATACAAGACCAATTTCATTTCCATTTTATAGATGAGAAGACAGAGGTATAGTGAGTCCTTCTCCCAAAGTCACACTGCTAGGAAGTGGTGAAGCTAGACTTTGACTGAAGTAGGCTGTCTTCCAGGATCATCAGTCTTACTTGAGATGGTGATCTTCGAGGTCCTCTGGCGAGCAAGAATAAAGAGGACTGCAAAGAATGTCTCCAAGAGGTAAGGAGGAATATAAATAGATCCTAGCTCCGAGATCTGAGCTGGGACTAATAGCTCCCCGCCAGGTGATTCTGCAGGGAAATGTCTCAGGACACAGTCACTATGAAAAAGTGGAGAAGCATTCTTAGGGACACAATGACTCAGCATGAAAGATTGAGGCCCTACATACAGGAATCCCAGAGATGACAACAGGGAGATAAAGTAGCAGATGTATCAGCAGGGTCCCGAGCAGACATCCACAGATGACCACCCCTGGATCCAACTATAGCAAAGATATTCCCCTATCCCTTTTGGGTTATGCACAGGTAGACCTTAAGGTTTCTCTTTCTGATTTTTGAAGAATATGAATGAAGAGAAACAATAAGGAACTAGGCTTTCTGGTCATAACAGCCCTTAGTGCTGTGAGTGATGGGCCAAGAGAGCAAAGCTAAACTGCCTACATTTGCAGCCAAAGTAGGTGAAGTGGCCTTGGTGACATCATAAACATTCCTAGAATAGAATTGCATATTTCATAAAGTGTTTTCATTGTCTTTGCCTCTCACAACCCTGTAAGCTGGGTAACAGGCATCATTGTCCCTGTTCTTCAGAAGGCTGAAGTCAAGCTCAGGGCAAGTGTCTACCCTGGACCACAGACCTATGGGAGAGAGTCAAGATGCTCAGGGTCACTGGGATTTGACCCCTTCCACTGGACCATGACTTCTCTCCATACACAGGAAAAGTTGTGACTCTATTTAATGACAAGACTCAGGACAGGAGCCCTAGGGATTATATACTGGTGATGCATTAAGAAAATAACACTCCGGACTTCAGAGGAGGCAGAGAAGTCTACATATAAACAATGGTGGCCTCAAGAAGGAGAGTGGGAGACCAGGAAGCTAACTCAAATGGCTGGAGCATGTGCCTTGCATATAGGAAGCTACAAGTTTAATCCCTGGCACCTCATAGTCCCCCTAAAATACTACTCCGCTAACCCTGGTGGTCCCCAACACTACTAGGAATATTAGGAATATGCATTGATCCATCCAGCTAGTTGGCCAAATGCCACAGAGAGTGGCTCACAGGTTTCCTGAGCACTGCTAGGGGCCCTGAGAGGAGAGAGAGAGGGGGGGGGGGGGAGAGGGAGAGAGAGACAGAGAGAGAGAGAGAGAGAAGAAAAGAAGGTGGGGAGTATGTATGAGCTTGATTTAACTCATTCAAGGAACTCTTTGTTTCACAAACAAATGGTTATTTGAAACGTTGTTGATGAATTCCACCCAGTTATTTTTTAGCAACAAGTTGCTTGGGGCTAATCTACAAAATAGACCGCTACTTGATATAATCCATTTTTACCCAAATTGTTTTATGTGCTAAATAAATCATGGCTATTTTTCCATGTTTGTTGATTTGTTAGCTTGGAAGCTGAGGCTGTTCAAGGGCAGCAGCGCTGGCCTTTAACCTCCGACACCTGCTCATTTGGGGCCAAGACCAGCTGTGTGATGGCTAGTGAGGCGAATACATCTTCCCTTGCTCACTGTGGAGGGACATAAAGCAAGAAGATTCTCAGTATCAGAAGTCAGCTCTCTGGAAATAGGATTTCAGCAGGGAATGGCATAGAGAAATTGCTGAAATGAGAGGAATTATCATATCCAGAGTCGTCTTTGGATAAAAAATTACTGAGGCCTAAATATCCACAGATTATTCTATCTGAGTTTATCTTGTTGAGACAGATCCGTATGCTATAATCAATCATGCTGCGTATCCATAAAACAGCTTGATAGTACACATGTATTCTCCTCAAAATAAAGTTGTAACATTTACACATAATAACTTATTGGGCTGCAGGCTTTGCCTGACGTATGCTCAATATCGTCTGACGTTTTATTGGATCCCACACAAACTTTTGCCTAATACAGTCATTCGAAGAAGAACCGTTAATTGAAGTCGTGCCTGTAGTAAAGGAAATTAAAAAAGAAAGAAAAGCAACTGAGAAAGCCTGCTGGGGGGCGGGGGGTGGCTGAAGAGTAGCCCAGGTGGTCTTGAGGGAGAAGGACATAGGATTCAGAGCCTGCGATCAGCCTCTCACCCCCACTCAATGAGCATGTGGAAACACAGCTCAGTGCAGCTTTGCAGACCCAGCTGCCTCGTCTGTAAAATAGTTGGCATTACCAAATGTTAGGATGTAAATTATACAGAGTGAGAGAGATGGGGGATGATGGAGTTCATGGGAGGAGGTCTGTGGGCAGGAATAAGCCTGAATGGTCACAGTTCACAGCAGGCCTCTTCCACCATTCAAATAGGGTTCAGTAGGGCCAAAATAGTGTAAAACACTGTGGGATTCTCTATTAAATCTCATTCCTATAGAAATCTGTATGGATATTTCATTGATTGATTGATTGATTGATTGACTGATTCTATCTTCTCCATCCCTCCTCACTCTGGACTGTGAGTTCTATGGGGAAAAACCTTGACTATCTGGCAAGCAGCATCGTTTACCGTGCCGAGCAGGTACTAGGCACTCTGTCCTAACAAGTCATGAATGGGTCATGGGACTGGGATAGCCCAGTGGT
Organism: Sorex araneus; assembly: GCF_027595985.1. Taxonomy (NCBI): domain Eukaryota; kingdom Metazoa; phylum Chordata; class Mammalia; order Eulipotyphla; family Soricidae; genus Sorex; species Sorex araneus. The sequence continues at coordinate 347,431,989 of NC_073303.1, read as the reverse complement.
AGAGCATTTACCTGCCTAACAAGCATAAGGTTATGAGTTTGATGCCTGGTATCATCCAGTGCATCCCAAAGGTGCTGTCATTTGAGGTCCCCAGTCACAAGAATATAGAATCTCTGTGTAAACACCACAACCCAGTGTTCACTCTGGTCATCACGATCATAAAGGGAAAGGCATAAGAAAAAAGAATAAATCTAAAAAAAGTATTTGATTAACACAAGTTGGTCTGTTTTCAGGTGCAGCTCAAAGGTCCCTGAGTAACACTAGGTGTAGTCTTGATGGCCCTTAAGGATGATTGTGGGGGGGTCCACCACCTCAGAGCCCATGCAGACTGCACCTTTGGGTCCAACCACTGATCCAGTTGGCCAAGAATTACTAGGAATGGCCCCAAATGACCACAGCTTGGGAGACCCTCAAAAGTTGATGGATGAATAAAGGGAAAACCAATGAGTAAATGAATGAAAAAAAAATTCCCTGAAATAGACCATTTCTGTTACTTTGAGAAAATTGTCACAGGCGTTTCACTTTGAGTAGCCCCTCTGGTCAAAGCCCCTGCATGCCCAGTCCTCCCATCCCACTCAAAACGTGTCTATGCTGGGCCCCTCATCTCAGCAGTAAAACCAACAAAATCACTGTCATCCCGTTGCTCATCGATTTGTTCGAGCGGGCACCAATTACGTCTCTCATTGAGAAACTTATTGTTACTGTTTTTGGCATATCCAATATGCACAGGTAGCTTGCCAGGCTCTGCTGCACGGGCTTGATACTCTCGGTAGCTTGCCAGGCTCTCCGAGAGGGGCGGAGGAATTGAAATCGGGTCGGCCACGTGAAAGGCGAACGTCCAACCGCTGTGCTATAGCTCCAGCCCAAAACCAACAAAATATAAGCAAATATACATGAAGGTCCTTGTGAATTACATAGGGATCTCTGCCTTCTACCACTCAAGGTGGCATGTGGGATACAGAAACTTCCTTGGAGATATTTAAGAAACTTCAAGAATTAGGAGGTGCCATTTTTATAAGCAATGCTTTACTTGTTGCAGAATTATGCAGTGACTTGGATGACATGTAGGACTACTCTAGATGTCCTCAGAGCATCAACGTCATCTCTGGAACTTTGTCAACTTATATATCAGGGCTCTACTTCTAAAAGTCCCGATTGAGTGAATTTGCAATGAACCTAGACAACTATAGTTCCAGAGATGATTTTTATATGCTCTGAGGATTGCAGACAACAGGACCAGAATATTTTTTATATCTATTCCCTCTTCAATTCAGAGTAAAATTTTTACAGTCTGGGGGCCAAATCAGGTTAGACTGGGGGTTTACTCCTAACTCTGTGCTCTGTGTTGCTTCTAGTGGGGGCAGAAGGTAAGGAGAGTCATATATTGTGCCACATATTGAACCAGGATTTAACATGTGCAATGCAAGCATCTGAACCCTGGATTATCTCTCCACTCCCTCAAGTGCAATTTTAGACATTTTGGGGAGCGAGGGAAGCGAGAAAGAATAAGTGTTGTTTTCTAAAAGCTCAGAGAGTCTTAGAAAAAAGGTCACTCTATGGCTGCACTCATTTATGGGACATAAAAAAAAACATAGTATGAGACTAATATACAAGGACAGTAGAAACAAGGGCCAGGAGTATTGATTCATGGTAGGAAGCCCATCTCAGGTGCTGGGAAGAAGGCAATTGGGATAGAGAAAAGACCACTATGACATTGATATTCGGAAATGATCACCCTGGATAAAAACTGCATGCTGAAAGTAGGTAAAGGAACAAACATGATAACATCTCAGTACCTGTATTGCAAACCATACTGCCCAAGAGGAGAGAGAGAGAAAGAGAAAGAAGAAAAGTGCCTGCCATAGAGGCAGGCTGCAGGAGGAGGCAGAACAGGAGGGGACATGGGTGGTAGGAAATATACACTGGTGGAGAGATGGGTGTTGAGACATTGTATGGCTGAAACCCAACCATGAACAGCTTTGTAACTGTGTACCTCACAGTGATTCAATTAAAAAAATTAATATTTTTAAGTTAAAAATAGTCACTCTAAGAGTGCACATATCACATCCTGCCCTAGTTTTCACTATCCATAGAGCATGTAATGCTCACTCCTAGCACCTGTCCCTTGGTTTATGGATTCTCCATTAGCCTAGATTGTTCTCTGCATCTCAACAGTTACTCATTTTTTCTCACTCTGAATGAACAAGTGTCACCAATCTTATCATAAAGTGGCCTAGCATCCTATGTATGGAGTAGAAAATGAATTTTTAAAAAACCTCTAATTTTGCTTTATTTTTAAATTTCACTGCTTAAGAGCAATCTCTAACTTAGTGGCAAACTTAAGAGAATCAACTCTCAGACAGAATCGCAGACATTATCCTAATTATCCATGCAATCATCCACAGTTTCATTCTCTCAATCTGCTGAATTACATAAGAGGCTAAGATTTTACGTGACTCTCTAGGTGGGGCTATTCTGGTCTTCAGAAACCAAGAGAGTTAACCATAACTCAAGACACTCACCCTGGAAATAGACTTGTTGTCCTGGATCTTCTGCCCAACCTAGCTGGACCTTGTTGACGTAGAGCTATAGATATTCATGAATTCACGTGTTTGCCTGGTTACCATGGCTGTCAGATGGAAAATGAGGTCCAGGAGCACACAGTTTTCAGGTAAAAGCGATTCAATCAGATGAACACATGCCATTGAGATCAGCAAGGACATTAAGGGTTAGAATTTTTCTTTCTTCAGGCCAGTCTGTGTCCTGGCACAGAGACTTGAAATGGTTTGCACTGATCTGGACCCACCTCGGTGACTAAGTTGCAAGCATGGACTCAAAAACTGGAAACATCTCCCAAGACACTCTAGACATTCACCAGGGCCCTAGATTTTGCTGTCTGCCTTTTCTACATAGACCATTATCTCTCTCAAATTATTCCAATGACTCCAGGATGGATCTGGACCTGAGAAGTGGTCCAGTACAGCAGTCAGCCATATGGCCTAATTCCAATCAGCAGTAAGTTCCCTCTTTCCTGTGCAGGCTTTCTGCTAAACTTAGGGTACCTAGCCCACCCACCCAACACTGGCTCTCTGTCACCCTATATACAATCTTTTTCTTTAGTTAGATCGAAAACTGGGCTAGGACTTTGAAAGAAACTCTTATTAGGAAACCCTGGGAGCACAAAGAAGAGAAATAGATGAGTGCAATAAATGCTTCACATTTGTATAGCACTTTGCAGTTTGCAAAGCACTTGCACATTCATTACCTCATTTACCCAGCTTGAATTCCTTCCCTAACTTAAGTAAAGCCTAGCCAGAGACTGACACAAGTTCTGCTACAAATTTCCTCCTTTCTCATCTTCCTGACCACCAGTCCCAAATCTGTCTCCAACATCTGTTAACGCAGGGAGCCTGAGTGGGTCCTGATGGTCCCAAAACTAACTCTGGACTCTCTAAGAGAACAACTTTCTACTTTCTCCCGTGTATTAGTTTCAAGAAACATTTTCACTAATTGAGAATGCTGTTCCCAACCATAAGAGAAGGGGAGATTCCTGTTCAGGATCGTCCTGGGTTGGATCTCAATTTATTTGCAGAGAACAATGATACCTAAAACCCATAGATCATTCTCAAGTGCTAGGCACCTTTTTCTGCATATATAAACTACTTTCTTCCTTAAAAAAATCATCAGGTATTGCCCCAGTTTACACATGAGAGAAGCTTAGTAAATACAACCACATTTTATGTTAGAGAAGTAACCAGTGGATTGAGCGAAATACAGGAGAATGAAGCTGAACTTATTTCCTTCTTTTCCTCATTACTTTATGGATGCATGCATTCAAGATGCATTTACCAAACTCTTCCTGTTCGGCCGACTGGTCACAGAAGCTCACCAGTGAATCAAGCGTGGCTCTGCCCCATTGGCAGGCTAGTCCCTATCAGCCTCTCCTGCTGTTGATAATGTACGGTAATAAGTGTTATCACACAGGCCCAAACCTGGTCTAGGGTTGAGAAAACTGCTCAGACACATGGTATTCATGAGGAGCAGCAGCGGCTGCCCCATGCAGAACAAGCCGAAAGGTCTGGAGGTAAGAGAGTTCATACATTCAGAAAATTCAGTAGCAAGTAGGGTCGGGCAGATTGTATACTGAATCAAAGGATTGGGACTTTACCCTGAAATCTCTAAATCACTTTTGATAGGGTTTTCAGCAGAAAATACAAGCAGAACTTTCTTCTCAAAAATATTTTTTAAATTAAGTCCTTGCTTATCATTTTGTTTTTCTGTAGTTGTCTCTTTCCCATAAAAAAAAATGAGTTCAGGTGGGAATAATCATTAAATCTGGTTCTGTGACCACTGGTAATTGTCTAACTTTTACCACCTTTTACTTGCAGAAAGGTAAGTTATATATTCCTTTTCTTCCATCCTGCTGTGCACTCTCACTTTCTCTCTCTTTCTCTCTCTCTCTTTCTCTTTTCTGTCTTTCTCTGTCTCTGTCTTTCTCTCTGTCTTTGTCTCTGTGTCTTCCCCCCCCATACTCTCTCTCACACAGGGAGCCTAAGTTCCTTAACAATTACAGCTGTAGGGGCTAGACCGATAGCACAGCAGGTAGAGAGTTTGCCTTGCACTCAGCCAACCCGGGTTCGATTCCCAGCATCCCATATGGTCCCCCAGCACCGCCAGGAATAATTCCTGAGTACAGAGCCAGGAGTAACCCCTATACACCATTGGGTGTGACCCAAAAAGAAAAAAAATTACAGCTATAATTTCCACTTCTTCTGGATATATCTTTCTATGTAGAATCCCCTCCTAAAGGATCATTTGCTGTCCATAGGCACTGGCAGAGTTCACACATTGCCCACTGCTGGTCAGAGCCCCTTTGGTCAGGCATTCAAGAGCTTTTTAAGAGCTGCTAGCCGCCAGGTTCCATGCTGAATTTGCTCTTTCCACTCTGTCACAGAAATCCTGGGGGCCAGGGCAGGGCCAGGGTTGGAGAAATCCCAGGCCCAGTCACCTCCTTGCCCTCTCTGACCCTTTATTTGACTCGGCAGGCAATTTCATCAGTCATGGACACGGAGAAATGAAGGAAGAAGGACTGCCAGGCCCACCAAATCAATCCTGATGATTGACATGGCTGTGGGTCACCTGGCCGGCTCCTTCTCAGCTCTGGGACTATCTGACATAATCAGGAAATGTTCCCAGCCCCCTGCTCTGAACATATATGTGAGCTTGCCTTTGGCCAACTCTCTCTTCACTCTAAAGTTCTGTTTCATTTACATAGGTGGGTGGGGACCAGAAATGGGCCTGTGCTACAACCTGGTCATGAGGCTTGTAGACCATGGGCACTTGCTGTCTTTGTGTAGGGAACCTTTACGCCTGGAACATGACAGTCTGGAATACTTGGAAAGCCAAAAGATCATTACACAATTGCATGGGACAAGTACTTGTGTCCCTCTTATTAAATCCTCAAAGGGACTGCAGTTTCCCCAAAAGGTTAATAAACCCTGATGTATTGGCTGATCTGCAAACATCGACCCTATCATAACCCTTTGAGCCCAGGGACAACCCTTCCCCCACGACAGACGCCTGCCCAGTCACATCCAGTTGACCCAACTAATGCAAACATGGCAATAATTTATTTCAGTTCAAAGAAATGCAAATTGGGTTAATATCCCTTTCTCTGAACCATCACATATTCAATGTAAACTAATTCATTTCCACAGCAGTGAATTTTTCTAGAAACAAATGATACTCCGTTCTGCACAATTCCAATGAGCACATTTTTTAATGCAACAAACATTTATAAACCGCCCCTCCTGCTCCCTCTTCCCTCCTTCCTAAAAATACCCATTGCAGCACCATCTTGGAACCTACAGCCTGTCGTCCCAAACTGCCAGGCTTTGTGCTTTTATAATGGGACTGTTTCCACCCCAGTCATCAAATTAGTCTCTTTATTATTATCCCCATTCTACAGATAAAGGAACTGGGACGCAGGGAGGTCAAGCAGAGCTGGCAGGAGATGTGTCCTGCTTACTGCCGCCGTGGGAGGGGAGTGGCAGGCTGACCTGTCTCTGCTCCTAGAGGGAGCAAGCACATGGGGGAAGAAGAGGCCAGCAGTCTCCTGGCACAGGTAAGGGACCATGCAGGGATCGGGATGGCAATGCAGTGACCTCAACCAATCAGCCCCAGCACATTTATATGACATGGGTGAAGTCCTTCTGATGGGGCCAAACACGGCTCTGGAAGAAGGAGGAGGCTCCTTGGGAGAAGCAACAGCTTAGGACCAGCCTGAAAATCTGGAACCATAACAAAAAGGGACTTTGACTGACAGCCCACGCCCTGGACAACAGTCTTGACCTGCCCCCAGCCCTGACACTACAGAATAGTCCCTCCCCTCTGAAACTTTGCATCCCAGCCCACGGCAGCCTGATTCAGTGATTTCCAAAGCACCGATGGGCCTGACCAGGAGCACTGGGGCAAAAAGATTTCTGAAATTGACACTAGCATCCCCTCTCCACACAGTGCCCGCGACCTCCCAGCCAAGACCCTCACAAGAGTTTCATCACCGAGTACCGCAGGTTCCCCCATCTGTTCAAGGGGGAGGCAGAGGGACCGCCAGCTCAGCAGAGCCTCGTGCCAGGCAGATTACAGGCTGACGTCACTCTGGATAGATACGGAATTTCATGCACGTGCACACATACAATTTCTTTCTCAACACACGGCTCTTGATTTCAGAAACTAAGCCCCAGGGATGGGCTGGTTTCTGGCTCCTTTCCCAGACCATAAGGACAGAACCTGGGACTTCATCCTGATGCCCATCAAAGCTCTAGACCCAGGTGCCACCTACCCTCCTCAGGAGCTGTCCCACTGCAGGATTCCAGGCTCCGTCCACCTCTGTCCCACACCCATGACCGGGCACAGCCTGGGTTCCTGACAGGCCAGGCACTGTGAGTGTGGGGGGGAGCCCCCAGCACTGTCCTGAGCGGGATTCGTTATTAATAAACACGCTGCTTCGAGCATTTGCTCACGATTGTTTGATATTTCAGTTTTCAGTAATTTTCTCAGTTAATAATTTATTAAATGGATTATTTGTCATTTCAATTTATTAAAAATTGATAAAGGGCTCATTTCTTTTTTTCCCAAGCTAGGACACAGGGAGAGATATACAGGCCAAAGAACAAATTAAAGGCACTCTGTTTCCTTCCCTCCCACGGTCCCCACCCACTACCCCAACCCAGGAACATCCCGTGGACCCCCTTCCAGGGGACTCTGCACCCTGAGCCTTTTCTGGATGCTCAAATGAGGAGGCTGCAGAGACCTGCCCGGTCTGTCTCCACAGAAACCTCACACAATCTTGAACCCCAGAGTCTCACCTCAACTGCATAAGCAGGACAATGTAAGCCACACAGTTTCCTTGCTGCGCCCCTATCCCAGCCTCCGCCCATCTCCCTCCCATTCTCCTCTTCTCTTTCTTCCTTCTTCTTTATTCCACTTTCTTCCATTTGGCCCTTGTTCCCTGGTCCTTGTTCCTCTAAGAACTGGGTTACTCAGGTCTGAATTCCCTGGCCCATGGGGGAGGCCTCAGAGAGGGTGTTGGTTAACTCATTCCCTGTGATGACAAGGGCTCAGTGATGGTTTCTAGAACCAAAGCTAAGTATGAGGTCCTAGACCTCATCTGGTTCCCAGAGCACCCATCAATCACAATAGGAAGAAATGGCCAAGGTTCCCAGAGCAGTCAGTGAAGGTGAAGGTCCCTGCCAGCTCTCCATCTCCCACCGTAGTCCCTGCAGGACCCCGTGGGCAGACAACAGGGAAGAGGCCAGGGGTGGGCAGAGAAGCAGCAACCACCTCAAAGTCATCTTACCCAGGCCAGAGTGAGATAGTACAGTGGGTTGGGTGCTTGCCTTGCATGCAACTAACTGAGGTTTGACCCTCAGCATCCCATATGGTTCCCTGAGCAAGACCAGGAGTAATCCCTGAGTGAAGAGCCAGGAATAAGCACTGGGAGTGGCCCCAAACCAAAAAGAGTTGTCTTGTACAAAAGCCATCCTGTCAGTTCTGTGCTCTCACAGGCTCCTTGAGAACCTGTGGACCCTTGTTCTCGAGCCCTCCTACCCACCCAGTGAGTTTCACGGCTGTATAAAAGCCATATTGTGCACAAATTGTGAAGTTTTTGGAGCACCGTGCCTGCTTTCAAGCATATATACTTGCAACGTTCCCACAGCTGAACAAGGAAGGCAATTCAAGGCACAAAAACATCCTTGGGTAAATTACTTCCTATCAGCATGTCACATATTTCTTAGGTACGACAGTAGTTCCAGGAGGTGACAGCAGTGGTTGACAATAAAACTTTGCACTCTTTGTTATTTATCTTTTCCCTGCCTTTGTATTGTGTTTGCTTTTGTTGCTTCCCTCCACCCCGCCGCCCTCCAAGTTACATAACATCACCACCAATCCATCATTTTCTTGTTCCCCAGGAAACAAAAATGCCCCCCAACTCTTACCCTAACTTCTTCCCAATGGGGTTACCCAGGTAGCCATCCAACTGCAGCACAGGGCAAGAAACTAGGATTCAAACAAGAGATCTTGGGGGCTGGAGCGATAGCACAGTGGGTAAGGTATTTGCCTTGCACATGGCCGACCCAGGTTTGATTCCCAGCATCCCATATGGTCCCCCGAGCACCACCAGGAGTAATTCCTGAGTGCAGAGCCAGGAGTAACCCCTGTGCATCGCCGGGTGTGACCCAAAAAGAAAAAAAAAAGAGAGATCTGGGGGTGTGGCTTCCTCAAACCCACATCTGTCCCTCTACAGTTCAATTTCTAGACACGGCTTCTGGCCTCTCCTTAAAATACCCATTCTCCACTGAACAGCAAACCAGACCCAAGCTAAACATATCAGAAGAGGCAAGAGAAGGTGGGCATTCATCATCCAGTTCATGAGTAAGATGCACCCAGAGAAAGAGCCTCCACCAAAGGAAGGGAAAGATTTGGTAAATGGTGAGGGAAGCGTTGAACCTGCCAGGTTTCAGTAAGTGGGAGAGGCAGCACCAAGCTAAGGAACTCAGAAAGGGAAGAATCAGGGGCACTGCACCCTACTTAGGGAAAATGAGGCTTCCCTCTGCTTCTCTGGAACCCAATGGCATCTCAACAATAAAGAAATTACATCTGACATCTGGGTGGGCAACGAGAAGGTGACACTTGGGGAGAGTGCCCATCAAGGAATTGATTATTTCAAAACAAAAATTATTCCCAGAGTTGGTGGGGATATAGGTCAGCAGTAGAGCGTTTGCATGACACGTGGGAGGCCCTGCGTTTGCACCCAGGTTCCTGAGCCAAGGAGAAAGCTCAGAGGGAAGAAGCCCATGCCTCGAATGGACAAGTCACAGGTTTCATCCCGAGTACTGCACGCCCATCCCAGAAGCACCATCTCACCAGGCCCTGCCGCTGAAATGTGAAGCCACACCAAGAAGGGCTCTAGGCCCCTGAGCACTGCTGGGGAGCACCCATCCCCAAAAGTAGGAGAGTCTCTTTTTTGTCCCAAGCCCCTCACACACAGAAAGGTCCAGTTTGCAGGCCTCTAGGCTGAGTGTAGGATGCATGAGGGTCCATCCGCATGCCCTTCTTCCAGGATGTGAAGCTTCCTACCACCTCTTGGGACTCTGTCCTCCTCCCACAGTGTACCTGATCCTTTCCTGGCCATTTTGTCTCCAAGCCAATGCCCTCCTCAGCCTGGAGTATTCACAAGCCCAGGTTCTCCTTGGAGAGACTGCGTCTTGCCTTGCCTCTCAAGTTCTCTGTTCCTCTACACACACACACACAAACACACACACACACACACACACACACACACACACACACACACACACACACACACACACACACACACTGGCTCTCCCACCAACAAAAACAAGATTCTCGGGTCCTCATCCCAAACTGAGTACAATCATGCAAGTTTTAAAAATCTCCCAGCTGAAGAAATGTGCTCTGCCTGTAGGGGAAGGGAGAGGGCAGCCATATTTCCTGAGGAGAAAGGTAGAGAAAGGGCCACTCTAGCTGGGATCAAGAATAGAGATGTTATTTAAAGGGAACAACTCTAAAACTTGTGCAGAGCAATGTAGCTTTTGTCCTGAATTGGACAAAGAAACAGGTGAATATAGATTAAAGAACGGGGCGGGGGGGGGGTGCCGGAGGAGGGAGGAAGAGAAGGTCATTTAGTGTAAATTTCCCTAAATGGTGCATTTAATTATTTTTATCTCTTCAGCCAAACGTTGGACTCAGAATCATTAAAACAATGGGGGAAAGTCTATCACTAAAAAAATTAAAGCACTGGCAGTTCAATCCCCTGGACTGTGAACTGTTCAGTGCCATTACTTTGGTCAGTGTAAATACAGCCTAAATATTTCAGGACATTTTGGACCTTGATTCTCTACTACTTATAATTCAAAATTGCATCTCTCCCTTTCCCCCGCCTTCTCCCAGGACTCTTAATTTCTCTTCTTTCACCACCATTATTTATTTAAGCCTCCTAACTGTATTATTTATTTTAACACCATATCTGTATTATTTATTTTACTGTAGCTCCATAACGATATTATTTAAGTCTATAAAATAAAGCTTTTTCCCTTGAACTCTCCATGCAAAATAAAATTGTATTGTACTGAAACATTCTTTGAAATGCCCTTCTTTTCTACCACTGGATAATAATAATAATACTTTGCATTTATATAGTACCTTTCATCCTGGGATTATTTAAGTCTGCAAAAGCAGTCTGTCTGAATTCTCTATGCAAAAAATCAAGTTGTATGATAATACTCTTTGAAATACGCTTTATTTTTCACCACTGGCTGGTGCAGCAATACTGTCTTTGTGCACTGCTTTTCACCTAGGAATTCCCACGTGGCTCTCTCATTAATTCTCAGCTACTTAGAAATGACTGGATAAATTATGTCCCCTCTTCCTGAGCAGGGATAAAGAAGCAACAAGATCTCTATTGACAGGACAGATGTGTAGATCAGAGGACATCCCACTTTCCAACTCCCCACCCCCCAACACACACACACACACACACACACACACCTCTTTTCTATTACCCAAATTAATCAAAGACATATGGACTGATGTCTAGACTCAAACCAGATTTTAATCCACTTATTCTGGAGCAGCACAATCTGGCCATGTTCCCTTAGCTCTTGATGCCTTTGTTTACTCATCTCAACACAGAATCCACCTCCCTGTGCTTGACTTGGGCCCGTCCTACGTAACTGCTGTCCTTCAGACTCTGAGATACTTGCTCATCTTTCAACATCCAACTCCAAGACCACCGCTGGAAAGGCAATGGCAGCCTCTCACCTACTCCAGCAATGGAAACTGGAATCCATGGTTCTTTTTTTATGTACAACTTTAGTATTTTAAGTCTTGGGCAACAAGTTCTGGAGCTGAAGCTCATGCCATTTTGTAATTTTTAACTGTCTCTTGTCCAAGAACCTTTATTTGTTGATAGATTCATCCAGAAAATATTTGAGTACCTACTACATACTGGGCACCATTTTTGACTGAAGGGATACTGCTGCAAACAAAACAATCCAGAAGCCAAGAAATACCAAAGCCCAACATTTTTTGAGAAAATATATTCGCCACCAGATATGTAAGCTAAACCTTCAGCGAAACTACACCCTCTTCTCTCCTGAATTCCAAATACTGAATGAAGCATGGTGTCTATAGTAGGAGAAAAGTATATACCATTTACTTCATCTTTAAAATGATGACAAGGAGGTAGAGGTATTTGAAATTCTAATTTTAAACATTTTCTCTAGATTAAAAATATTTTAAAAGTTTCCTTCAGTCTTAAACTGACCCTTTAAGTCCTTATCATCATTATAATACTTATATGATCAATACAAATCTTTCTAAAAGTACCTACCATTGGGACATGGATCAAGCATACCACTCCCAATTTCTCAGTGACTTATATGTCACATGAGAATGGTGTCTTCATCACTTTAGAAGGAGGTGATGGTACATCTAATTAAAGGGTCAGGACAGTGACTATATACAGCAGCAGCTTGACAAACCACAGCACTACTTCTTTTCCTGCTCAGGCTTCAGTTTTAACTACCAGTAATGACTGAGAAGCCTGGGTTAGGAAAAAAAGCTCTCTGCCCTTCCCAGAAAGTCATTCAAAGACTTGAGCATAAGACTGCACTCCTGTCTCTTCTGTGGTTCATACCCGAGTCCCAGCCCCTTGGTAGCCCTTGTTGAAGCTGCGGCATTGGACAGTCTAGGGGACTGAACTGGCATTGCTTCAATTTTTTTTTTTTGCTTTTTGGGTCACACCTGGCAATGCACAGGGGTTACTCCTGGCTATGCACTCAGGAATTACTCCTGGTGGTGCTCGGGGGACCATATGGGATGCTGGGGATCGAACCGGGTCGGCTGCGTGCAAGGCAAATGCCCTCCCTGCTGTGCTATCGCTCCAGCCCAGCCCGGCATTGCTTAAATTCTTGTGACAGAATTTCCCCATTGTTTTAATAATGGGGAAACATTTAACTGAAAAAGATAAAAATAATTAAATGTACCATTTAGAGGTGTTTACATCAAAATAACCCACCTTTGCCCCTTCTTTCTTCAATTTCTTCTTCCCCCACTCCTTTGTCCAACTCAGGACAAAAACTACATTGAGTTGTTCACTTTGAAGAGTATCTCCCTCTTGTTCCCAGCCAGTGGCCCTTTATCTAAAATTGGAAACCTTGAGCATTGTTATTAGGAATGCAAAGCGGTGTGTCTGTTATGGAAAACAATATGGAAGTTCATCAAAAGTATTACAAATAGACTTTTTTATGATCCAAAACTTCTGGTTCCAGCAGTTTTACTTCTGGTTATACACCAAAAAGAAATGAAAGCAGGATCTTAAAGAAATAGATTGGGGCTGGAGCAATAGCACAGCGGGTAGGGCATTTGCCTTGCACGCGGCCAATCCGGGTTCAATTCCCAGCATCTCATATGGTCCCCTGAACACCGCCAGGGGTAATTCCTGAGTTTAGAGCCAGGAGTAACCCCTGTGCATCGCTGGGTGTGACCCATAAAGAAAAAAAAAGAAATAGATTAACGTAAGTATCAAGTAGTAGGTTCATAACAGCCAAAAAGTGGAGGTACCCAGTGTTCACTGATGGAAGAATGAGTGATGCAATATTATTTTCACTGGAAAGGAAATTTTTATACAAGTTGCAACATGAATTAACCTTAAGGACACTAAACTGATAGGTACTAGGTATGAGCCATTTCCTAAAATGTAAGTACTCTATGATTCCACTTATGTAAGGTGCCTAGAGAGGTCAACTTCATAGAGACAGACTGAGGATGAAAGAAGTGGGAAATTGGGAGTTGCTTTGTAAGATGGGAAGAGATTTAGAGGCATCCTTCACAACAATGTGGGTGGGCTTAGCACTGATAGATGGTCATTTTACGTAAAATGCATCTTCCAATTGTTTATAAAACTTCACTGTCTGCACTGTAGCACTATCATCCTATTGTTCATCAATTTGCTTGAGCAGGCACCAGTAACATCTCCATTATGAGACTTGTTACTGTTTATGGCATATTGAATACGCCATGGGTAGCTTACCATGTTCTGCTGTGCGGGTAGGATACTCTCGGTAGCTTGCCGGGCTCTTCAAGTGGGATGGGGGAAATCGAACCCAGGTTGGCTGCATGCAAGGCAAATGCCCTACCCACTGTGCTATCGCTCCAGTCCATAAAACTGCAATTAACTTTAAAAAACTTATAAAAGTATTGCAGCCATGCCCAGCACTCAGTTCCCAATACCCACACGAAGTTCCATGCCCATTCTTGGCCATGCTCAGAGAGTCACGTGCAATGCCAGGTACTGAATCCAGACTATCTGTGTGCAAGACCAGCACCTCATGTGCTGTACCATATCTCAGGCCCATCACTTTTTTTCCTACCTTTAATTTCCAATCATCTTGGTGTCCCAATGTTTGGCGTAATAAAATTTTCTCCCTGTTCTCTCACAGTCAACTTATGTATAGACATAGGAGTCCAATTAAAGAGTACCAAAAATCCGTTCCATTGTGTCTACAAGCTGATTAAACAGCATAGATTCAGCTTTGTGGCCAAATGGGCCTGTCTGAATTGGAATTCTGCAGCTAACAGCCTCCTTCTTGCCTTGCTCTGAACATTTTAGTGATGAGCACAGGCAGCTAGAATCCTGCAAACAGGCTGTCTCTGACCAGAGGGAGAACCAGGTCTGAGCTCACCTTTTCCCTATCCCCACACCCCAATCCTCATTGCCCTGATTGCCATACCCAACCCATGAGGAGACTGGCAACCTGTCAGAGTGTCTATACACCCCCACCTTCACACCCACACACACATACATGCAGAGACCAAAGTATATATTCTCCTCCAAAGAATGACGAGACAAGCTATGGATTGGCCCAACTCAATGCTTTGGAAAGATTGCACTGAATTCCCCAGAAAGGAGGACAAGGAGATCTCCTCACCCCCTCTCTTCCATGTTCCCATTTGCCTCCACAGGACCCGGGAATGAGTCAAAAAAAAAAATCGGCATACTGTGAGCAGAATATCACATAAACCTCATGTTTGGAAAAAGAAAAACAAAGAATCTCTGTAAAACCTCCATGACTTTTCTGTTAATGGGCTGTGGGGTTGCTGGTGGAAAGGTTCTCTTAATCGAATTAATAACTGGGAACATGAATTATGAAGAGACTTCAGGACCCGACATTCTAAAACATACTCAACATCTATACTAAGTGTCACTTAAGTTACTGGACATCTGTAAGTGTTGGTTAAATTACTATTGAAATCAGCAGTTTCCCCCATCACCCTTCAGCTGCTACAGAAATGTGTGCTGTCCTTTCTTGAGGCCTGGCACCCTCGGTTCTGCAGCCCCCCTGAAAACACTTGGTACTTGGTTTTGGCAGGATAGGGTAACCCACAGGTCTCACAATCAGAACTGAGAGTGGATTTCTTCCTAAGGAACAGCCCCCTCCCCCACATCCTAGGCCGTTTCGGGCTCTCGTACAGAGTGGGATGAGATACCTTTTTTGGGCAGGCCAACACTAGTCAATATTCTGCTAGTCCAGAAACCCAACTGAAACCCTCCCATTGTAAATGGAGCCTTCCCCTCAGGAGCTGAGTGGAACTAGGAGACAGGGCACTCGACAGAAGCTCCTTGGCCATTGCTGGGGTTTTAGGACCGAGAAGGCGCCTGGCACGTAGAGCCAGTTTCTAAAACTCAGCACAGGGCTGGCTGCCAACATGGGTCACAGGGCCAGGGAGTGGCTTTCTGAAGAGCTGGGTTCAGAATCGATTAAACAGCAGGGCTATTTATTGAACACTTTAGATTCCATAGAAAAGGAGAAAAAATCATCTACCACAAAAATGAAATCCTGTCAGTAACCCCAATAGGCTTGCCCACCAACTAACGAGAACAAGGTAAATTTGAGCTCAATTTACTCAGATGGATAATAAAACTTTCAATTATGGTTGCATTATTTGTTGCTATATGGTTGAAAGATTAGGTGACAATATGCAAAAAATAGTTTCTTCATATTATAATATTTAGTAATGTCATTTTATTTTTTATATGTTTCATTAAATTGTTTTGTGGCTTTATTATCTACCCAGATGCACAGCCCAGAAATACAATTATTCAGATTTAGAAGCAATAAAATTTGGCATGCATTTTCTCGTATTCAGAATTCCTGCATGTTAAAAAGAAATTATAGCATTCTTCCCACATTGCACCGCTCTAAGGCCCTCACAGACCCATTCATTAACCAAAGACATTACAGAAAGCACACCATTTAGGTTAAAGGGCCCTTCGGATAACAGATATGCAGGCACGCAGCAAATATTTCAGTGTAGCCCCGCCTTTTGAATATGACAATAATAGAGGCAAACGGATATGTGCTTGCAGGAATGTGCTACTCAGTGATGGATCCACTGAGTGGTGAAAACTCTGATTGCAAAGCAACACACAGAGAAAGCGTTATGACAACACAACCTATCTTTGTAACTCTCAGGAAGTAGGAGTTTTACTACTTGGAGAAAAATTACAGCAACCTAGGGAATTGTATTTCAAGAGTTCTATATGATGTGAATCTAAGCAAATTTCAGCTGCCCGTGGAGCTATAACTATACAAAGGTTTGAGTTGAGAAACGGTGGCCCTCTTCCCAGAAATACTTCTTCCGTGTCATAATCCATAGCCTCAGAGCCTTCCTGCTAAAAGTGCAAATAAATACACAGAGGGTATTCATTTGCTGGGACCTTAACACATATATACAAGAGTTACCTGACAAGATAGATACAAAATACATATATTCATTCAGTAACTTAACCCAAGCCTATGTTATGTATAGATTTTGTTGGAGGGGGTACTGTTGATGATCTTAAATGAAGAAAGACTTTAAATTAAGGTGTGAAAAGAGGGGAAAAGATGTTAAAGTGTGGTCTTAAATATTTAGTGTAAAAAAAGGTGAGTTACAAAGTAGAAAATGATATTTGCAAAATACCACCAGCAAAGGATTAGTATTGAGAATATACTAAGAACTACTGCAAATTCAGTAAGAAAGAACCAAACAAAATAATGAAAGTGATAGAAAACATCAAAAACCATTTTATAGAAAAGTAAATACATATGCCAATAAACATTTGAGTAAGTATTAATGAAATGTATATGACAGCTCTGGGACCCATTTGGAAAAATTAAAATGACATTATAAAATTATAGAGAATATATACAAATGTAAGACTTGTGGGGTGTGGCAGTGTTTATACTGGTAGACACTCATTGAGAAGGAACCTGCCATTATTTTATAATGTTAGCCACATATCCTACCAACCCCAAATTCCACTTTTGGATAGGTACTCCAGTGAAATTAATACATGTATATACCATGACACATATACAGAAGTATTAGTAACAGTGCTATTTTTGGAAGCAAAGATATGGGAACAGTCCAAATTGATAAGAAAGTCTAGAGTATTCAACAAATAAATATCATGAGTAATAAACTGTAAGAGTAAATAAATAAAAGTAAACACTTAAAAGTAGTAAACTATAGCTACATACAATAATATTGTTGACTCTTAGCAATACAATATTTTTTTTGGGGGGGGAAGTTAGTTCCAAAAAACTAAAGATTTCTAGATTAAAAAACTAAATATAAAAACTAAAAAATTTTAGATTTCCTTTTTGAAAAGAATTTAAAAATAATCAACCAAGTCATATAATCTTAGGAAGACACATAAATAATAAAACTACATTTAAATAAATGGTATAATGAGCACAAGTTTTATATAAAATTATTACATTGGAAGACACAGTTGTAAACTAAAAAAACTAGAGGTAAAGCAAGTTCTAACAATGTCTAGGATGCTTGTGATACAATCAACATAGAGGAAAGAGAGAGGGAGAACAAAGGAGAAAGGGAAAAGGGGAGCAGACAAAGCAAAAAGGAAACCTTTCCATACACTGTGACAGAAATGTCTCAAAGAACAAAATTAATCAAATTCTAAGCACTGAAAATATCATGTGATTGTATAAGGTGAGGCCCATTTGATGAAGTGAATGACATATGTCTCAATGAAAAAATAACGAGTCTTTTTTAAAAGGTAAACTTTTAAAATTGCATTTTTGTTTTTATGATGACCAAGGACTAACAAAATAGACATTGTGTACTGAAAATCCTAAAAAACAAAACTAAAGAGAATGAGGAGGAATCTAGAGGAATGGAATAAGACAGAGAGTAATAGTATCTGCCGCTTTTAACTTATTCGCAGGGTAAAAGTTTCCCTTGAAAGGAACTCCACAGAGAGTGCAGGGAAATTTAATTAAGCAAGAAAAGGGGCATCACTCATTGGGGTGAGTCTCGGTGTCCCAGTGCTTCAGAAGGAACCTGGAGAGCTTTGAAAATTACAGACACCTGGACTTCACCTTCTGGAACTGTAAATCCACTCATCTGTTTCAGGCTCAATATCAGCATGTTTAAAAGAAACCCAGACACTAACTAATGTGTTACCCAAGATAAGAACCTCTAATCTTAGGGGGAAAATACTCTATTTGGAATCAGGTTACTGAGGTATTCTAGTCTCCATCACCTACAAAGAACTTCAGTCTAATAATTTGTTCTCCTGAACCGATATTTCCTCATCTCTAAAGTTGAGGGATCAGGGATAACAAGGGGAGGTCAGTGGATTCATAGCATCTAGAGACCCACATAGTCTCTTGGCCCATTTACAATCTAAGCAGGACGAAGATCACTCAGCAAAAGGGATTTTACTGGCTTCAACCTAGAAGTAGGAAATTGTGAACAAATCATCAATTTTCTGGATGGAAGACTGGGTATTGCCTAAACTCATGATTAATTTCAAAGGTAGTATAGTCCAGTGGTTAAAAGTAGAGTGTTGGGAATCTTTCAATCAAGATGGCTCAGTGGACTCCTACTTAAACAATCCTCTCTGCCACAGTTAAAATTTTAAAACAGGAAACCAATAAAACCATAGCCAAGCTCAAAAACAACAATTGTTGTGGATCACAAAAAATAATATTTTTTTAAATTAAGAGACTGAATAGAATTATAGGTCTCCTATGCCTGAAGCTGAAAGCAAAAATTGTACTGTTAGAGTTTAGCTTCTTCAGGTCTAGAGATTCAAGGAGACCCAAATTAAACAGAAAACAATTTTGGATCACTAGGTAAAATGAGGGCTGGACATGAGAGAAGGCCAGGGGACAATGGTAGCCTACTGCCTAGGCCAAAATGCTGGTGAAGATATAATAAAGTTAAATTCAAGTGGGGAAATGTCCCAGATATGTGATAAGAAAGGGAGGCTACAGTCACAGATTCTGGATGTGAGACATTTCAACATCAACACATGGCAAGGGGCCAAACACATTCATCTATCTAGCTGAGGCAGCCACAAAATTTATATGAAAGGGAAATTTTTCTACAGATCTATAAATTACCAAAGTTGACTCAAGAAGAAATAGAAAGCTTGAATAAACTAATAACCATTGAAGCAGTGGAATGAGTATCAAAATCTTCCACACAAAAAATACCAGGTGCAGACAGTTTTAAGGTAACTTAGCAAATCCACAAAGAAAACATAAGCCATGTCATATTTAAAAAGTTTGAAAAATAGGTGCATATGTTGCCTGAGCCCATGTGCTGCTTGCGCCCACGTGGCCGAGCACATGTGTCTCCCGAGCACATGTGTCGCCCACATCTCCCCTCTTGAGATGTGTACTTTCATGCTTTCATACTTTTGTGTCTAAAGCTTGGTCATGTGTAGGGGCTTCCTCCACCCTTGGAGAAGCCCGTGTTCTCTCTTGAGCATTATTTTTACTATTCTCTCTCCCACTTATCCCTTCCTCCTTCCCTCAGA
Source organism: Sorex araneus (assembly GCF_027595985.1). Lineage (NCBI taxonomy): Eukaryota > Metazoa > Chordata > Mammalia > Eulipotyphla > Soricidae > Sorex > Sorex araneus. The sequence continues at coordinate 347,412,569 of NC_073303.1, read as the reverse complement.
AACCTCTGAATAAAATCTATTTACTTCAAAAAAAAAGTTTGAAAAATAAGGAAAAGGAAAAGTTACAAAGTTACAACTTCATTGATACCAAAATGTGACAAGGATAAGTCATCATAGATTATTCTTTTAAGCAGTTATAAAAGTACTAAATACATTTTCTCAACCATATTTTTAAAGTATGACCAAATACTATATCAAAGGAACATAAAGCTTCTCTAATATAAGGGATAAATAATATATAAACACAAGAAGCATTTGTACTACTTGTTCTGGCCCAATTTACAATGACAAGAGTAAAACAATGTAATATAAAAACTGAAGGGAAAGACTAAAAAACTAGCCTTATTTGCAGAAACAACTTGTTTGTATAGAAAATATGAAATCATCTATCAAGTATTAAAACAAATAAGATAGCTAAGCAATCCTATGTATGGAAGACAATCCTTAGAGAATGGATAATGTTCTATACACCAATCTGAAGATACAATAGGGAAAAATGTTTCATTTATAATAGCAAGAAAAGTTATAAAGTTCTTAAGAATAAAATTCAAAAATTTAGGTGGAATTTTATAAAGAATTTTTCAAAATGTTACTGAAAGTCATGAAAGAAATTATTTGCACCATATTAAAAAAGATACAAGCGCAAAAAAAGTACAATTATTGTTCCCAAATTAATGCATAAATTCAATGAAATTGCATTGCAAATTCTGACACGGCATTTTGTGGTACTACAAAAACTGATGCAAAATTATCTATGTATAAACAAAAGAACAATAGGAAGAGATGCCCCACCTGTATCAAAGTTTATGATAAAGTAGTTGTGGGTACTTGCACAGTGCTAAACAACTGAAAAGAGAAACAAAAGCATAAGGCTACCCCTGAGTTACATCTCCAGTTCCAACGGTATATTATAGATGACATTGAAGATTGAGTGAGATGCTTGGGGTGAGTCATTCTCCATTTGGGAAAATTGAAGGTAATCTCTACCTCACTCCATTCACATGCATTACATTCAGATCAATAGAGACTCTAATTGAGTTTCTCATCGATTTGATCGAGCGGGCACCAGTAACGTCTCCATAGTGAAACTTGTTGTTACTGTGTTTGGCATATTGAATACACCATGGGTAGCTTGCCAAGCTCTGCCGGGCGGGCAAGATACTCTCGGTAGCTTGCCGGGCTCTTCGAGAGGGGCAGAGGAATTGAACCTGAGTCGGCCGCGTGCAAGGCAAACGCCTTACCCACTATGCTAAAATTAAAACTTTCTAAAAATTGAAAAAGAAAATATTCTTGTGTACATTTTAAGACACTGTTGATAGCCAAAGAAAATATTTCAAAAATAGGACCCACAAATCTCTAACCAAAACAAAACCAAAAAATCCTTACAAGAGTGAAAAGCTTAACCATATGCACCTGATAGTATCTGCACTCCTATGTCCCTTGCAGCACTGTTCACCATAGCCAGAACCTGGAAACAGCCTGAGTGCCCAGGAACAGACAAATGGATAAAGAAACTGTAGCACATCTACACAATGTAATACGATGCAGCTGTCAGAAAACCGAAGTCATGAAATTTGCCTATCAATGGATGGGTGTGGGAAGTATCATGCTGAGTGAAATGAGTCCAAAGGAAAGGGACAGATATAGAATGACTGCATTCGTTTGGTATATAAAAATATATATGTAGTAGAAGAAGAATATCCGTGGCCAGGGTAAACAGGGGTTAAGAGGACTGGTCAATGGTTGGAACTAACCACAAGTGTGTGGGGGTAGGTAAGATAGGGAAGAAATCACCATGACAATAATAGCTGGGAATGATCATGCTGGACAAGATCTGAGGGTTAAAAGTAGGTAACGGGATTTTTTTTTATAACCTTTCAGTACCAATATTGCAAACCACAATGCCTAAAAGGAGACAGAGAGAAGGAGAGAGGAAGAAAGAGAGAAAGAGAGAGAGAGAAAGAGAGAGAAGAAAAGTACCTGTGATAGAGGCAGGCAGGGGGGAGGGGGTGGGGGTTGGTGGAAGGGAGCCTGGGGACACTGATGGGGGTATGGATGTTGGAATACTGTATGACTGAAATTCAATCATGAACAATTTTATAAGGGTCTATCCCACAGTGTAGCACTGTCTGGAGCACTGCGGTCCCATTTTTCATCGATTTGCTCAAGCGGGCACCAGTAACGTCTCCATTGCGAGACTTGTTATTACTGTCTTTGGCATATCGAATACACCATGGGTAGCTTGCCAGGCTCTGCCATGCGGGCAGGATACTCTAGGCAGCTTGCCGGGCTCTGCAAGAGGGACGGAGGAATTGAACCTGGGTCTGCCACATGCTAGGCAAATGCCCTACCTGCTGTGCTATTGCTCCAGTCCAGTGATTCAACAAAAAAGTTTTTAAAAAAAGACACCTGATTATTTTAAACAAGTGAAAATTTTACGGCTTTAACTAATGTGGTTGAATGTCACCATACACAAAGTAAAGATATTTATAATTCACATAATTAGCATCTAAACTCATCAAATAATGTCTACATAGAAGTGGTTATTGTTGTGTTTGGAGGGCCACACCCAGCAGCACTCAAGTTTTACTCCTGGCTCTGTGCCCAGGCATCAGTCCTGGTGTTGCTCAGGGCACCTTATGTGATGCCAGGCACCTAACTTGGAGTCAGCAGTATGCAAGTCAAACACCTTAACCTCTGTACTATCTCTCTGGCTTACAACAAAGTTTTTCAAAAAATAAATATCTATAGTACTGAACAAAAAGTCTTATAGAATACAAAGAATACAGCTAAAATAAAGATTTAAAGATAAGGGTGGTGGGCACAGAAGTGTTTGTTGTATTATTTTCTGAAGTTTTCTGGATTGTCGAAATGTTCATAAAAATTTAAATAAAAGCCACACTTAAACATCAGAAAGCCCTGCTGTATTCAAGTTTTACTTCTGACACCAGCAGCTATAGATGAGACACTTAAACTTTCCAGTTAAGGATCTCAGTTTTCTTATCAGGAAAACTAGAGCATTAATAATGCACTCCTGTGAGTAAAAAGCTTTGTACAGGGCTTGACAATAGCAAGTGCTTAATAAAATTCAGTTTCTTTTGTGTAAGCAATAATACAACTAATACAATTCGTTTTCCTCTCCTACATATAATGCCCTTAAATCTATCCACAAGAAAGAAAATCATATTGAGCCATTACCTTATAGAGCATATGCTTTAAGAAAGCCAGGAAGATTCTAAATATGAAATGCAATGAGTTCTTGGTGACCACATAACAAAGTTCCCCACCAGCTCCATAGCAATGTTCCCTGCCTTTACCTCTGCAATTTCCAAGTTAGGTATTAGCTAATAACAATGGTTTTTGTCAACGTGCCTGTGTTTAAGAGGATTATTATAAATAAAATATTTTCATACCCAAAATACCGATGAGACTAATGCAGATGATATTCTTCCCTAAACTCCCTGGAGTCATATCAAGTGGAAATTTCTTGTATAAAACAAAACTGAGGGGGCTGGAGTGATAGCACAGCGGGTAGGGCGTTTGCCTTGCACGCGGCCGACCCGGGTTCGAATCCCAGCATCCCATATGGTCCCCTGAGCACCGCCAGGGGTGATTCCTGAGTGCATGAGCCAGGAGTGACCCCTGTGCATCGCCGGGTGTGACCCAAAAAGCAAAAAAAAAAAAAAAAAAAAAAAAAAAACTGAAACTGGAACTGGAGAGATCACATACTCTGACTCTCAAGTCAGTATCCTTGTGCAACACACATGCACAGATGCATTCACAAAATTTTCTCAATACGGCACTACTTTAGTATATAGGTGGATGGGATGATGGTTTACATATTACAGTAGCTTATTCTTCTAGGTGTAGAATAAGTTGACCATTCTATCTTGATATACTGCTATGGTTTACAAGGTAAGGGTCTTATGCCGGGAAGTGCACAGGGCCCTTTTGGGTCAATTATGTAGAGAAGTGGAAAACTTCAGAAAGCAGATTTCAGGCAGGGAGAAAGAGCCTCATTTCATATATGCTAATTTTCAAGGAGTGATATCCAGTGTTAGAGGTTGACATTGTGCCCATCCCATAAATTCAGGCTGGCATAGGATGACATAAATGCTATCTTCCAAAGAACAATGTTTATGGCTCAGTGGTAAGTCACTGTCTTGTATGTGTGAGGCCCTGGGTTTGATTCCCAAAACCGCATAGTACCCTGAACACTAACAGAAGAAATGCCCAGAGACCCTGAGAATTGTGAAGTATGGCCCTAAAACAAACAAACAAAATAAATAAATAAATAAATACCAAGTGATTTCCTCAATGCATATTCTATAGTATAGCAAGTGACCTGAGTCTTGCTTTCTTCCCAAAACCTCAGCAAAGTGTCCTTGGAGCATGCCATCTCTGTATTCTGTATTCCAGTGCCTATGCTTATCTTAGCAATACAAATTTCTGTACAAAAATAAAGTAATAGCTCCTACAGTAGTACCTAATTTTGTCTTCAAACTCATAATGTAAGAGTGAGAATTACAAAGAAAGAGAGTGAGAATTACAAGGAAGACATGAGATCCCATGTCTTCCTATGATCTGTTGCCAAACACTCTTTCCTCCAATGTGGAATCTTTCACTCATCACCAACCAGATTCATTAGTTAGCTATTTCTAATTAGTGTGGCAGACCTGTCTGACCCAGTGATTTAAAACAGTGATCATGTGTTATCACTCATGGTTTCACAGATGGGCCACCTCAGGTGAACTCAGGTTGGCTCTTCTGCTGACTTTCCCTGGCCATGTTCTGTGACTACATAGAGCTCACAGAGAGGATGTGGCTGTTGAATCCTAGAGGTTCATTCTCATCTGCAAGTTGGTGGTGGTTTTCAATCAAGGTGACAGGGGTCACCAGACCTCATGTCTCTGGGCAGTCTTGCTCAATCGATGGTTTCCAAGAGCAATAGGAGATGCCAACTTCAGGATACCATTGTTTTTCAGGTCTTTGAGTCCCACTTGGCAAAGTTCCATTGACTAAAGGAAATCCCCTTGATCAAGCCCAGAGTCAGTTTAGGGGTGCGCTCCCCAAATGTTACACATACCCAAAACAACAAATGTTGCAGCCAATTATTTTAAACAACTTATTACACCAGCCTTGAATAGTCTAATTTGTGAGATAGAGAAGAATTTTCTTAGATGTGCGACACAGCTACACATATCCACACTCATATCCATACATGCATATAAAGATTCATTGCATAGTCTCACAAAAGAAAATGTGTACAGGCACATCATATTCACACATGCCCCCAGACATGGACACATGCCCAAAAGAGAGTTCCATGGAGATACACATAAAACCAGTCATGTGTATAAGCACAAAAGTCAATTTTCAAGGCTAGGTTTCTGCTGTACACACTCTGTTTCATTTTAACTCTCAGCTTTTCCTTCAGAAAATCTGCCATGGCAAATTCTCAAGGCAGAATTTGCTGCTACAACCCATTCTTTGATATGAAGGGTTAAGCGATTAAAGATGACCCAGCCTGCCAGCTGCAGGCCCGTCTCTGTGGTCTGATTTCTCAAGATGATACAGCTCACTTCCCAGCGGTGATTGCAAGATTTAAATCTAAGTCAGGAGGGAGAAAAATGCAATTCTTAGTACGATGTTAGTTAGAGCACAGCTAGAGATAGCATAACCGATGAACAGACGGAGTTTTGCAGAATTGTTTAACCATTTTACTAGATGGAAAATAGAAAAAGAATTTTTATAGAGCTTCAGAGCTGCGGGGTGTTAGGAGATGCTCTGGTCTAGCTCCCTGGGTAGCTGCGATGCATGTGCGATGTTCTATAAAAATAGATGACTTTTTAAATAAAGATCTCTTCATATTATGCTGAAAACATATGACTTTTTTCTGTTTTCACATTTCTACATGTGTTATCAACAATTCATAATTAATAAGTGTGTGCATTCATATATTTTAAATAACAATATTATCAAAAATATGCTAAAATAGATTACATATATTCCATTCTTCCAAGCTTCTTGGACTGTGGGAACTTCTTTTTTTCCCCCCTCTAAGAGCAAAATTCTAGAGAATATCCGAAGAGCCAAACAGAGATTCAAATTTGGAATGCTCAGCCTATCTCCCTAAAAACTTTCAGTCCAGGACTAATCTGTTTATCACTAGACCTGCTAATTGTTTCTCTGAGTATAGTCCTGAGCTCTCTCCTGCCCGAGTTCACTGACCACTGAATCATATCCAGTGTCTTAATATGTTCAGGCTGCTGTATGCAAACCATCAACGAAGTAGCTTAAACCAGAGATAATATTTCTCATAATTCTGGAGACTAGAAGCCCGAGATCAGGGGGCCAGTCTATACTGGATGTGGTGGTTTTCTCCTTTTAAATTTGCAGATTGATATCCTCATGCTATGTCCTCACGTAGCAGAAGATCCAAGGAGCTTTCAAGGGTCTTCATTTAGGAAAGGCATTATTCCCATTCATGAGAGTGTCACTCTCAGGACCCACTCAGCCCTATACGGCCCCACTGTCTCATGGTCTCACTTTGGGAGCTAGGATTTCAACAAAGGAAATCACAGGTAGACACAGTCCATTGCACCCATGCTTGGAAATATAATGGAAAAGCTTGCAGAGGTTTGGACATGACAGATTTGGGTTCAGAAAGTTAGTTGTAATTTAGGCAATAGTTTGAGGTGCACGTAACTATCAGGGTAACAGTGGCCACAGAGTCCCCCAGAGCAACCTACTACTTCAGGGCTGCAAGGTCAAGTGCTAGGGTCCCAGATCGGTGACCTCAAGAGCAAAGATAGAGGGCAGTTAGGGATAGCCAGAGGATGCATACTACCCAATTCCCAGACCCAGAAATAGAAGTCTAATGGGTGCAGACAAACTGAAGTCTCTGACTTTTCACATCTTTGTAATTTAGAGTCTCTTGCCCCTGTGACTGGCTGTCTTCACCGGGGCCCCTTGGAGGGGGTGGTTGAGTCTCCCTCCCCACCTCGAGCAGAGCCCCAGCAGCCAAAGACCTCCAGAACCCAATCACAGGCATGCTCAAGGCCACTTTCCACAAACTTGGACGAGATTCACGCATGAAGGAACAGGCAGAGGAACTCAGGTGTGAGGAACCCAGAGCTGAGATCTCCAAGCTGCTCGCATGGGAACTGGGCCTCTTCCGCCCAGATCCCCCGTTCTCCAGTTGCTAGGCAGTCACATCCACAAACTGTCCCCAGCTCCATGTAATCCCATCAACAGCCAACATCCAGAGACTATAAAACCAAGCTCCTGGAAGCTTATAGCTTGTAGCTTATACACCTTAACGCCTAGTTCTCCCTCTCGGAGAATGTGGCAAGCTACTGAGAGTTTCCTGCCCACTTGGGAGAGTCTGGCAAGCTCCCCATGGTGTATTCATATGCCAAATACAGTAACAATGATGGGTCTCATTCTCCTGATCCTGAAAGAGCCTCTAAGGCAGCACTGTTGGAAAGACGAGAAAAGAGAGGCTGGTAGAATCTCAGGGCTAGGACAAATAGAGACGTTACTGGGCCAGCTTGAGCAAATCGGCAATCAACGGGATGATAGTGATAGTGATAGTGACAGTAATTAAAATTATAAGTCTGTATGCAGGCCAGTGTACTTATCAATCAGTAAAGTCAGCTAAAGCAGTCAAGTTCCCTAAGTCCGTATTCTGATCATAAAATTCTCATTAATATTATATATATATATATACTCATATATATCTTTTTTTTTCAAAGAGCAGGGATGAGTCCACTGTCCAAATTCCACTGTCCAGAGACACCTTTGATCTAATTAACTTATTTTACATGCAAGCCATTTAGCAGGGTCTCCCTTTTTCCCTCTGGGCCTGAAAAGACCTTCTATTTCAAAGTCAGGGGAGCAGCACTACCTGAGCACAGCAAGTTGTTTAAGGAAAAACACCTGCTTCCCAGAGGAATCCTCACCCTGCTTCCACGTTCTCTGGGGCACCTCTCAACAGGCTCTGCCTTACTCACAATTGATTTTCAGTGATGGATTAGAGAGTCATAAACTGTCCTCATGTTCCTTTTTGGCCAAGAATCTCCATGGTAAGTTTTTCCACAACATGCACGTGCATATACGCGTACACATGCGCATGCACACACACACACACACACACACACATGCACATACACACACACACACAAACACACACACAAACACACGACAGGGTTAAACAATTGCACATGCTTTTTATCAAAAGATTTTTCAAAGAGACCCCTACAATGCATTCATGACACAGTCTGTGACATGAGAACAGCTATGCTGATAGTAACTGAAGTTCACATTTGGGTGACAGGGACCTACAGCATTGACTTCATATAAAGGGAAGGAGAGGAGTGGCTCACACACACATACACACACACACACACACACACACACAGAGCTCAGCGTGGAGCACACTGCAGTGTGCCCTCTCTGGGGGACTGTGGTGAGACATGGGGGAGAGCCAGGCCCAAGCACCGTTCCAGAGTGGGGCAGAGCTGGACACACCATTTTGAAGGTTGAAGGTGAGGATTCGGCCAAGGCCTGCCCAGCAGCCCCTCTCAGTCAGAGACTAGGATTCCTTTCTTGATTCTTTGAAAACTTTGAAGGAGGGCGAGGAGAGGGCGGGGGGAAGGAGGGGAGAGAGAGAGCAAGCAGCCCGCTGCTCAGTCATCCTAACTGATTTATTGACTGCCACTCTAGCCTCCCATCCTATGCTGCTCTCGGGGAAGACAAGAGTGCAAAGCCCCTTGTCTTTGCACTCTTGGAAACTGAGGAATGGGACTGGAGGGACAGGAGGCTCAGAGAAATGAGGTCCCTAACCATTTGAGTCCTCACAGCCTTAAGGATGCTTGAAGCTCCAAGCTGTGACTGCCACAAATACCTGAGAGCAGGAGTAGCAGAGAGGGCTTACACGAGGGGTTGACCCGAAGCAGACCCGAGCCTCAAAAGAGGACAAAGAAGTGGGTAGGGTGCATGACATATGTGGGTGAGGGGAGCATGGATGACTAGCACAAGCAAAAGTGAGAGCTACAGACTTGAAAGAGTCCAGCTGGGAATGAGACAGAGATACTGGCTGACCGGCATTCAGGGTTCCAACCGGGAGACACAGAAATGACAGTGGTGGTCAGAGGTTCTGATCCTGTGAGCCTCTGAGCACTAAGGCAAAGAAGCTGACTGTTCATTCAGATCCACAAGGCATAGTCCTCTTTCCTCAGGCCTTTCCATGTCCTCATGGAACCTGGGACCTAAGCCAGCCGGGAATCAAACATACAACAACAACAACAACAAAAACCCTGACCCAGGCGGTACCAAGGGCTACTGAGGAAGCCCAAAGCTTTGCAGATCATCTCGGGGGAGGACCAGGCTGTTCTGCCATCACTTGAGGTGGGTGTTCTGGAAGTCAGCACAGTGTGATGCTCACACATCACCTCCCCAACACTCTCAAGCACTTCTCCAGGTCACACTGGGGATAATTCCTACACGCACTGGGCAGGCGTGGGCATGAGCGAGGTGAGAGCACCCATAGGCACACCTGTTCACTTACAGAGCCCCCAGCTGGGTTCCAGGTGCCCAGGCACCTTTCAAGCAGCCACCATCACATCCTTCTGCCAAGAGGAGGAGAGGCAGCTGTGTCTAAGCGGATGAAACCAGACTGACATTGACACTGAATATCCCTTCCAAGGGCTAAATAAATAGATGAATAACATTAAACCAAAGGCAAGTTAAATAAGAGAAGTTATTCATTTCTCATTTGTGTTTTATACCCAGAGATATAGTACCTAGCTTGATTGTAAATACAAGTTGTAAGAGAGAGTGCTAATGAACTGGGAGTGATTCAAACAACACCTGGATGGTCCCTTAAATAAAACTCCCCAGTTCACCTGTTCCAGGGGGATTTTCTCCATTTTTCCAACCTTAGATACTAATTCAAACTAAAAATCCCACAGTCTTTTCTTAGATTAATAGATTTTTTTCTACTGAAATATGTTTGGCATATAATAAAGTATAATAAAGTATAAAAATAAGGTGTCCAACATATTCATTTGATACATTTATATATTGAAATACAGTTACCATTATGACAGCTGACAGCACCTCTGCCATGCCTCATAATAGTCATTTCCCTTTGTGGTGAGAATACTTAAGTTATAATCTCTTAACAAGCTTAATAAAATAATTATAATACAATATTATTGTCTCTGATACGCTATACTTGGCCTCGATCTCCAAGACTTATTTATCTGCAATCTGCAAGATTCTACCTTAGACATCACTTCTACTCAGACTCACATGCACAAACACGCACAATCCCACTTCCAGGAACAATCATTCTAATGTCTGTTTGTATGAGTTTGGTTTTTTTAGATCTACATATATGTGAGACCATACAGCATTTGTCTTTGTCTTACTTATCTCACTTAGCATAAAATCCTCATTTCATTCAGTAATACACATTGCAGGATTTTTCCTTTTTATCAAAAGATCCCTGGCATATATGTATCTGTATGTGTATGTGTGTGTGTACACAAAATGTATACCACACATATACAACATATCTTCTTTAACCAATTAGCTACTAGTTGATACTTAAGTTGTTCCTATGTCTTGGCTTTTGTGAATAGTGTTGCAACGAACATATGAGTGCAGTTATCTCTTTGATACTTTGTTTCCATTAAATTTGAACATATATCCAGGCATGGAATTACTAGATTATAGGATTGTTCTGTTTCATTTTTTGTGATTCTCCATATTATTTTCCTTAGTGGCTGACCAAATTTACGTACTTATCAATAGTAGACAAAGACTCCCTTTTCTCCAAATTTTCACCCACAGTTATCTCTTTCTTTTTCAATGAGGAACTTCACTGTCTTATTTTATTGAGAAAGTTAGGATTTCTCCAATATTTCTCAACATGAATGCCACTCCCAATAAAGCATTCCATACAGTCCCCCAAGCACTGCAGAAGTGATTACTGAGTGCAGAGTCAGGAGTAACCCCTGTGCATTGCAGGGTGTGACACCAAACCAAAAGCAAACAATTTTTTTTGAAAAAATAGAAATGTCCAGTGAGTTTTTGAAGACAGAGATCATATCTTATTTTCTATATCTTTTATATGTATTCACCAATAGTATTCAAAGATTCCCTTTTCTCCAAATGTTCACCAACAGTTATTTCTTTCTCAACGAAGAACTTCACTGTCTTGTTTTTGCAGAATGCACCTAATAAAGAATCTAAGTAAAAATGCTGGCACCTTTATTGACTTACTGTGCTCTCCTCCTGCACCAGTTTAGTAAAATGGGTAGAATTTGATGCTGGAAAACAGGAATAACACAGGAGGTCATGCTTTGGGGAACTCATATGTGATTCTTCATCTTGTATATGGTCACATACCAGATAAACTCTAAGGACCCAGGGAAAGTCCACTGATATATATAGAGAGAGATAGCCCCTGACCTGACCGCTGTGGCCAGAAAGGTAGTAAGCAGTGACAGTGAGCTCAAGAGTCTTAATTACATTAACCCTGGAAGTGCTTCGTAAGGCCCAGTGGCCATACGTATGGTCTGTAATCATCCACCAAATGGGAAAATCCCTTATGGTTACCTCTATTCTGCATAATAAAGACCCCAAGGTTCATAGAAGAAAAGTCACTTAGTGGAGGTCATGCATATGGCCAGTGGAAGAGCTGGGAATCAAACCCACAAAGTTCTCACAATCCACTGTGCCAGCAACCAAGGACGCCCCCTAAAACTACAGATCCTAGTTCACGGGGGAGTCATCCTTGCATATACCCACATTGCCTTCCTTAAATCCTTTTGGACCAGAGGAAGGCATTAAATCAATAATCATAAACAGGGATGCTAATAAACTCATCCCCCCCACACACACACACCTCCCCACCCTGAGGGTGGGAGAAGCAGAGGGAAAGGAGAGGCTACAAGGCAAGCTGTCCATGAAACAGCGCCAAGTCCTATCTTCAAAAAGCACCCTTGGGGGCCAGAGCAGGTAAGGCTCTTGCCTTGGATACGGCCAGTCCAGCTTTGATCCACAGTCCCCTGAGCACAGGAGTAAGCCCTGGAAAGTGCCAGGAATATTTGATCTTTGTGGCTCAAGATCAAATAAAACAAAAACAAAAAGGCCGACCCCTCCAGAATTCCCAGCCCTACTTATCCTGACCCAACCTGCTTCCAACCCCTTCCAACCCAACTCAGCCCCCTCACCTCTGCAGCCTAACCTCACTAAACCCCAGTACATATCTGCTCCAACACATTCAGTGGTCCCCACTGCCTTGGAATTGAAATCTTCACATCCTCAGTTCAACTCAAAGACTTTCTTACTCAGTCTCCAACCAACCTGCTGCTGCATCACACTTGAGCCCTGCCCTCCTGCCTCCACCTGCTATTACTGGTTCTCACTCGTCCGCTTTTCCTAGAACACCACCATCGTGCCTCAGACGGCCAGCAAAGATTGATTGAGCCCCTACTTGGAATTAGATAGCATCCTCACCTGTAATATTAACCTTTTCTTTGACACCTGGGTCTGAATTTCTTCATGGGAGCTTGTTGATGTCTTTCTCCATGTGCTCAAATATTTATATTTGGCTTTGAGCCATAGGCATGCTTCTCCTCCAACAGCCCTGTAAGCTCCTTAGGGGCAGCGAGTATGGCACTGGTGGCAGCTAGCCCATCATTGATCACAGTGCTCTTCAATCCAATCTGTATTGGACTAAAGGGCAGTTCCAAAGTTCCTGGATCATCATTCTCCACACTCCAACAAAGAATGGATGCTATCCAATCATTAGAATATCAAGGAATAAATTATCTGAAGCATCTATTTATTCCAAAAAAATATCATGGAAATAATGGAGTTTCTTAGATAATTTTGATTTGCCTAACCTTTTCTCCCCTATGTACGTAAACAACTAAATAGATGATATAAATCCAGAAGACATAGAATCTAGAAAATCTGCAGTGAATTCTCTCTTGGGCTTAGATCTACCCTCTAATTTTAAAAATAAATGCAGATGTCATGTTTGAGTCCCATTCATTCTATCAGGCACTTGGAACCCCTTTCTTAAGTTGAGTCATAAAATAAGTGGACAGAGTTCCTCCCCAAGGTGTTTCTTATTGTATCAGGAATCCAGGACTAACTCCGTTGAAGGAACCTAGCTAAACTATACATAGGTTTTTAAAAAATAGGTAATATAAATTATTAATACGAATGCTGGGGAAAAGTCAAAGTAAAAGAAAGAGCCAAATCAGTTGATTTTCATCAAGAAAAATGGGTTTAAGCCACCCTGCCTTTCTCAATTGAGACTAATAATAAGTCTTAGAAACCTAAACATTGACTATTACATTTCAGGTGCTTCTTGCAGTTGGAGAAGATCCAGAATTCCCTGCATTTCACCTTTTCATGTACTTCTTTATTTCCAATTTGCTAATCAACAAATACACTTCGAGAGCTTACCAATCGCCAGAAACAGAGATGAGCCAAAGGGGCCTGGTCCTTATGAACATCTGGGGTTTAGAAAGTACTCAGGGAGAGGTCTCGTTTATACAGAAAATCCGTGCCTTCAGATGTAGGTTGGCACCCAGAAAAGTGATTCCCTGGGAACAGAAGAAGTGCTGAGCAGGACGGAGGGACACTGCTCCAGAGGGAAGAGAGGGACAGCAGAAGCAAAGTCACTCTGAAGAAGCATTTGCCATAATTTGTCATACCTCAAGATATAATGACTTAAAAGGGACAGCCATGGGGGAGAAGGAAGGAAAGAAGTGAGCTCTTATCCAAGAAACAGAGGCCATGTACCAGTCGGGCCTTTCCTCCCCCCACCCCCAAGCTGGGACTTGGCATTACTGGCATAGATGCCAGAGCCAAGGGGGGGGGGGAAACAATGAAATGGGGCTGCCATCAATGAGGAAGCGTCATACAATGCCAGCACTTGATTTGGAAAGTATTCATAAGGCTTTCTTGGCTAGGATATTTAAGACAAAAATAGAAATAGTCTCATCAATGATTTATAAGATTGCTTTAGAAAGATGGGGCAGAACCCAGGATAACAAAGAGCAGGAAAGCAGTCTCTCTGCTCGTCACTGGGCTGGGGAGTGTGAGCCCCAGGGAGAGAGAGCCACGAGAGGGGTCTCCAGTTGCTGTCAAATAATCAAAGCTCGGGAAAACTTCCAAAGCAGCAGTCCGGACCTCAGAGCCACAGGCACTATGTGGATTTCTCCAACTGCGTCTTTATTCTTCTCGAGGGTAGAAACCTCCAGGTGTGAGAGCTGGAAGTTGCATATGTATTGTAGAGAATAACAATAATATTAACAGATTAGCAGCCAGCCACACAGGACTTGATTCCAGGCAGAGAACATCCTCTTCTGCACTGCATCCTTGGAGGAGGAGGAAGAGACGGGTCCAAGGCACGAAGCAAGAACAGATTTGGAAAGAGCAGAAAGGGAGAGAAAAACCTCCCCACAATAAGGTAAGGTCATTTCACAGTTCTGTGCTGAGCTTATTATACGCCCATTCCTGGATTCCATTCCATTTCAATTATGCACGAACTGGCTTCATCTCCTGAACTCTCCATCGGGAGCATATGGGACGGGAGTGGAAAAGTCACTCATTTCAGAGTCACTCTTCATGCCTGTCCCGTTGCCAGTCCCCAGATCCCTGCCTCCACCAGTCCCAACCCCATCCTGCAGGAAGCTCCCCAGCCAATCTTCCTCAAACTCAAAATATCATCAAGTCACCATGGTAGTTGGTGACTTCTTGCTTCCACACTATTGCCCATTTACCGGATCAAGATGCTAGTCGGGCTACCATTCAAGTCAGCTCTTGACAGTCACCAAGTCAGGTGAGTCTTTATTAGGATGCCAGCTGCTGGATTTCAGAGTTGAACAATAAAGGCACAGATGGGCCCTGGACGCACTTAGAGTTCACCAGGGCTTGGTTAGCAGGAAGAAATCAACTGATGACTGATTCAAGAATGGCACTCATGCAGGTGACTACAAAAAAGCAGAGGAGGGCTACAGAGAGAGATACAGACAGACAGTGAGTGAGAGACAGAGAGAGACACAGAGAGACAGAGAGACAGAGAGACAGAGAGCTCAAAAAGCTAAAGCTGTTTGAAGATTGCTTTAGAAATCTTGTATGCCAAGCGTCTGAGTTAGCCTCCTAGTGAGATGCCAGGGCACAGAACCAGGAATAGCTCCCAAGTCCCACAGGGAATATCCCACAGTCCACCCTCTCAATAGAAGAAAAGCACAGAGTGTGCTTGAAGTGTGCAGTGGGTCCCCCATCTTAACTTTTCAGGAAGGCACGCAAGGCCTTCCTGAAGTAGTGGTGTTCAAGAAGACAAAGCAGCACTTACTGTGGAAAAGAAAGGGAGAGAGGTTTCTGGTGGGGGGGGGGCTCAGTTAGCAGGAAAGAAAGAGGCCTTAAAGTAAGAAGATCTGTTGGTGTATTATGTGGAAGTGGTGAGAGTCGGAAGTGTAGGGGTGAGCCTGAAATGAGAGAAGCAGGAAGCAGGATGGGGGAGAAAGAGGAGGTGACAGAGACAGACCTGGAGTGGGAAAAGGGAGGAGGCTGGGTAAGTTGTGGCCTGGACCACGCAGCCAGTGAGGCTGGTCCTTCAAGGAGGCATTGACATGCACAGGTCTGTGGTGAAGCTCACTCTGCAGCAACGCAAAGTGCATGAAGACCAGAGCAGGTGAGGCCAAGGGCAAGAACAGCACCTGGAGGACTATGGAGATCGGGGGCCTGGAGTGGAGAAGTTGAACGCAGGGAACCACTGGCAGGACTGGCAGTAACCAAGAGCGGCTATAGCAGGAGGAGGAGATGTGGTCAGGACCAGTCCAACCCAGCTGAGATGCCAGGTAACTCATGGCACCACTGACAAAGCAGACGTCAGGTGGGGAAGACCCTTTTGTCTTATGGAAAGAGAGAAACTCTGAGTCCAGGGCCTTCTGATGGGAACCTCTGGAAGTTGCAAATAGAGCCTGGTGACAGAGTGGATCGGCTGTGTTCAATAGCAGCTGCTGGGGTCTTCTGGGGAATTACTAACCTGTGCCAGAAAAGTGTCAGACCCCGAGACTAATGTACAAAAGGAGGAAAGTCCAAGGATAGGAGAGGGTAGACTCAGCACGTGAACTGCACGGGGGCCAGGGAGATACCACAGTGGTCAGAGGTATATGCAGGGCATGGGCTAGGCCCCGAGTCCTGATCCTGGCACCACATTCCCCCAACACCACTAGGTATAGCTCAAATGACTCTAGAGCACCACTGGGCACAAGCAGCACCCCATTGCCATGCCCTAGTTTCAGCCTGCTTCACCAGAAACATCCCCCAGTCCCGAACGCGCGGGCACCTTGAGCACTGCTTGAAAACACCCCCACAGTACACAAAAAAAAAAAAGAGAGAAGAAAGAATTGAAGAAAGAACACAATTAGAGAAATGAGTGAAAAGTAAAGGACAAAGAAAAAGGGAACATTCTCCTAAAGGAGTAGCTAGCCAGAGTTAAGACAAAATTAAGGCAGCTACCGCTGGGTCAAGGAAGCTACCCATAATTTTGCTCAAGTGACAAGGCAAAAGCCAAATCAGAGTATAGTCTAGAACAAATGAGAAACAAGGACGTAGCGAAAGCAGGGTTGCCTCAGAACCATTGGCAGAGGAAAGGAACAGACAGGTGCATCTTGAGAGAAATGGGGATCGCCATTTCTTGAAATTTTTTGAAGGAAATTGCTCTATCCTGGAGGGCATTTGACAGACTGGAAAACCTTCAGGGGTTCTGGAGGGTGGATTCTTCCAGTGCATGGAGGAGACAGAGGGCTAGCTCCCAGCTCCAGGCCAAATCTGAGATGCCACGCTCTCTGGAAGGTGACACACAGCCAAGCAAGCAATTCTGCAGCATCTGTCTAGGACTGGGAGTCTGGGGTCATCGGCGTTAGGAGAAGAACAGGTGCCTGTGTCTGAGGGATGCGAGGCGAGGAGTGTGTGCCTGTTATTGCAAAGGGCATCCGAGCCAGAGACCACTGACTTGGTCCACTGAAAATGATTTAGGAGAGACAAGGAGAGAGCCCACCCAAGCCCCAGGCCAGAAGCCCTCGGGAAGTAGCTAGGAAATTGCATAAAAGGGGCGCTTCCTACCCTCCTTTCTTCTGCTTTTTCCCTGAGCATGGAGGTTTTGCTCCCCTGATTTCTGGCTAAGAGAGAGCCAAGGAATACAACACACTGTGCCTGTACTAATCCTTGTACTTAAGGGCCCTGGCCCGGCCAGTCACTGAGGCAGCCTTTCCAGGAAGCAGAAGCTCGTGTCTCTGTTGCCCATGTCAGCCTCAGCCCCAGCCCAGGTACAGAGCAGTGTGGGAGGAGGACAGACAGACAGGCAGGCCGACTGACAGAGGAGGAGAAGAAAGCTCAAAGTGTTGAGAAGAGAGAACAATGAGAGTCATGTATTATGAGAGAGAGACAGAGACAGAGACAGAGACAGAAACAGAAACAGAGACAGAGAGTGCAAAGAGGGGCAGAGAGAGGGAGAGACTAAGCAAGCTCCGTTCTGCATCTGATCCTTGAGCAATTTACCTCTCTTTAGACATTAATTGCCCAACGTGCTAAAACTGAACTAAGGAAAGTGGGTTTGAAGATGCCGAATGCTCCTTCCAGCTTGAAATTCTGTGTGTCTCAATTCTGCATCTGTATATATATAGCACCCCCAGAGGCCAAAAGCGTTAGTAGCACAAAGAAAATAGAATAAACCCTAAAGAGGAAAATAAACTCATATAAATATGTCGCTGACACTCATGCACACAGGCACTCACAGGTGCACACACAGTGGGGCAGGTTCTCTGTGGACCACTGTGTGGGTAAGTGATTAAAGTGATGGGGGCCCCTTAAAGCTTTACCCCCAAAACTTGTCTGTTCCATGCGTAGTCACAACTCTTCAACATGCTGCAAAATTCTAATTCTAACAAACTTCAAGACTTGAACAGCCCCCACCCAAAAAAAAAAATCCATTTAGATTGTAAAGATTTCTTTTGTTTGTTTGTTTTTGTTTTGTTTGGGGGCCACACCCAGCAATGCTCAGGGTTTACTCCTGGCTCTGCACTCAGGTATTGTTCCTAGCAGTGCTTGGGGGGCCATATGGGATGCCGGGAACCAAGCCCAAGCCAGCTGCATGCAAGGCAAACGTCCTACCCACTGTACTTGAGTGTCAGGCTTTCTAAATAGCTAAGAATTTACTTTTCCATTGATCAAAACTCATTTGAAAAGTCACCGAAGAGGGAAATAATGTCTTTTGTAATTTGTTTTTTTCTAATCTAAGTGTCTGAAGCAGGGAGCTGACCCAGGCAGGTGTGTGGTTTAGTTCTCTTGCTGCATTTTCTATATATAGAACCCCGGGCTAGGGCCCCAGAGAGAATGGGCTATAAATCTATCCATACCCAGGATCCCCAAGACTGGAGAAGGGGGTGTGTGAGGAAATCAGACCTCAGAATTCATCCTTGTTTGGAGAAAAAAAAAAGAGAGAGAGAAGGGCAGATGTTTTTGCTATCATGCGCCCACACACACACACACACACACACACACACACACACACACACACACCACCCAGCCCCAGAACTGAACCCCCATCTTCAAGAGGAAGAGGGAGGCCCAAATCATGCAGCTCTTCAAAAAAAGCTGAAATCTCAGGGTCTCTGTCTGGGTGCTTCTGGGCAGCCCAGGGTCACCAGCAGAGGGATATGGGTGGATATAGAGACTTAGCAACTCTCCCCACCCACAATTCTGGCTTGAGGTGTTGGGGGATTCCAGATGCCATCTGACTGCCTCTGGAGTGGGAAGCATGGGAAATGAAGAGAAACCAGGGTGGGACTAGCGGTGGGAGGTGCTGGGACGCAAAGGCTCCCTGTGACCAGGATGTTTCAGCAAGGCCTGGGGGAACTGGGAGTCTGCAAGCTTTAGTCCCAGGGTGCCAGAATTGAGATGAGCTTCCCAAGGAGCTCATTGAGGCCCTTTGATGACTGTGCAAGAGTCCCTCTCTAGCACGAGGAGAAGGACTGCCCCCAAATCTCAGATGCCATCATCTAAAAGAGAGAAGCTAGAGCTGCAAAGATGGATGAGATCAGGGCAGAGGGCTCAATTGTCCTGAGAGGAAGTGGCTGCTGCACACAGAATGGAAGTCCCCACAGTATCCACAGGGACCCACTTGAAGTCTTTCTTTCCTCCCCTCATGGGAAAGACGCAGTGCTGGGGCAGGAGAGTAAAAGAGCAGTTGCAGAAAATAAAGACCAATACATGTTCTGCCTTCCTCTGCACAAACTCCTGAGTGCTGGGGTGGGTGACAACTACTATGGCTAAGCTATGGTCCCTGTCTTCCCCCTAGGGTTCCCTTCCTTAGGCCCCGCCTGGAGAGATCTCAGGGACCCAAGGCTATGAGAACTTCCTAGAGAAGCAGGATAGAGCTGGGAAAGAACAGAGAGGTACAGTGCCTCTGTGAGAGAGCAAGGACCATACCCTGGGGTAGCTGTCTGGAGACCAAGATGGCCCCCGCCTCCATTGTCAGGATCTCCAGCCTACAGTGGTTCATGGCTGTCCACCTGTCATCCAGCCCTACACTTCACCGATAAGATGCAAAGGGCCAGAAGAGGTCTCAGGTTTCCCCCAAAGTCTTTCCCAGCAAAGCTTCTTGCTGGGAATCTGTTCCTAAGATAAAGAACTGAATAAATGAGCACCTCTGAGGAACAATTGGACAAGGGACAAGAGAACTAGAAAAGAAAGCTGGTTCCTCTGGTAGAACTGGGAAGGGGATTAGATCTGGGACCTGGAGCAGTTGGTGGCCCCAACCTAGCATGATGGTCAGTAGCCAGGGTCCAGGAGGGCCTTATGGAAACAGCAGGTCACCTCTCAGCTTTCAGAAGTGCCAAGAGTCATTACCGGCCCTGACTCTCCCCAGGTCCCACGGCTCCTTGCACACACCGTGTCCCAGATGAGGGACACTCTGCTAGCACAGAGACCCACAATGAGATACCCAAGGGTGAGGAAAAAGTTCCCAGGCGAGTGAGTTTGTGATCAGGTCCTAAGTGATGTGAATACCTCAGCCCTGCCTCCTCATCGATTTGCTCGAGCAGCACCAGTAATGTTTCCATTGTGAGACTTGTTGTTACTGTTTTTGGCATATCGAATACACCACGGGTAGCTTGCCAGACTCTGCCATGTGGGCAGGATACTGTCGATAGCAGCAGCCCAGCGTTTCCCTTGTGTTCAACGCCACCATCAACATCAACATCACTAACATTGAAGCCAGTGGCAGTGGTGCAAGAGAAGATGCAAATGCTTGCCATGCCAGTGGGTGAGGACCCATGCCAGCAGCCGCAGCTGCAAGGATCACATTTGAGGAGAGACACACATGTCCCTCCGTTAGGCTGCAGAGACGTGCACAAGGACAAAAGTTTTGTTCTACCCACGCTGTCTCCCATCTGTGTACAGAGATGCACGTGAATAAAGACAGCAAAGAGCAGGGAGCCAGGTCAGGGCAGAGCCAGGGGGACTTAAGTCCTAGTTCAACTCAGGGTCTGTAGGAAGCTTCAGAGCCACAGAGACTGATGTCACTGCATTGTGAACTGGAGCTTTCAAAGGAGGTGGCACAGAGCAGGGCCACCAGGGTGAGATGGGAAGAAAGTGGACAGTCTAATAGCCCAGCACCACATCTCCAAAAGAACATGATACTATCGCATCTTCCCAGACAGACTGGTCCGGGCTGAGAATTCTGTAACCTTCTCAGAATGGAGGTGGGCGCCACAGCTTTCAGTCATACCCAACACCCTCTAAGACAGCAATGGCCCAGCTCCACACCTGAGCCTCCTCAAACTGCCAAGCCACCAGACTACTCCAGATCTATGGCTTTTAGATCAGGTGGTCACATACGCTGTCTATAGACACCTCCAAATTCCACAGTACTATCAGTCCAGCAGGATCCCGGCAAATCTGAGAGAAGACCACCAACCTCACTGAGCCTAAACAATAGCACAGAAGGCTCAACGAGCACTAGCCAGCCAGTAGGTCCTCAGAAGGTGACTTCAGTAATGTCACTGTGAGACATAACAATTATCACAAAATAAGGTTTGAAAATTCCACTTGCCTGTGTTGTAACAAACAATATGAAGGAAAATTGTCTGTGCCTGCAAGGGGGCAGGCTGAAGTGGGGGTGGGAAACTGAAGACACTGTGGGGGGAAGAGTACAGTGGTGTTGGGTCTGGTGGTAGGATCGGTGTTTGAATATTTAGTGCCTGAAACAACTGTATTATGAATAACTTTGTAAATCACAATGTTCCAATAAAAAAATTTTTTAATAAAAATGGACAGCTTAGCATAAGCCTTCACTAAGTAAGAGAACTGTGGAATCAGTCAAGTTGATTTAAATTTTTCTCTTTTGGTTTTTGTTTTGTTTGGGGCTTTTTTGTTGGTTGTTTGGTTGATTGGTTTGGCTTTGATTCTTGGGACCACACAGCAGTATTCAGTAATTACTCCTGGGTCTATGCTCACGTATCACTCCTGTCAGGGCTCAGGTACCACCATGTTGCCAGGGATCAAACCATGTCAGCCACAAGCAAGGTAAGTGCCTTACCCATGGTTCTCTCTCTCTCTCTCTCTCTCTCTCTCTCTCTCTCTCTCTCTCTCTCTCTCTCTCTCTCTCTGAATTTTCTATTTTCTTCCCTTCCCATCCCTTCTTGGCCATATGACCTTCCAAAAGGTATCCACTCACTCTGTTCTTCTAAGACTTTATAAATCAAATGCCAACATCTCCCCTCTAAGGTTGTAAGGATGCTCAGAGGAGGAACTAAGCCTTATAGGAGCTGAACTGTAGTGAACAGTGTAACACCAGGTAAAGGGTTAACAGAGGCATGGAAGAGAGCTCGGTGCATGGGCAGGGGTAGGAACAGTGGGTGAGGTTGGCATGCCTAGGCAGCCATGTCTTCAGCAGGTCTTGAAAGATGGGCACTAAGGTTGGACACAGCTGGGGAAGCAGGGGACTTGTCTGAGACCCCGTATCCTTCAGAACAGCAGGCGCCAACGCTGCCGTGGAGGAAGTGGCAGCCCTGCGCCCAGGCTGTCAGTCCAGCCCGCCGGGACTTCTTCCCATTGGCCATGCCTCTGACAGGGAAATCAGCCGGCCAGCGGTGCGGGCCTGGGCAACGCAACAGACAAGGCCCTGGGGACAGCTTAAGTGGACAATAATTGCAGGTTATTATATACCGGGCTGCAGCCAAAAGCCAGGCAGCTATTAAGTGTGATTGGGAGAAATAATCAGGAGGAGGAGGATGGATGTGGGAACCGGGCTGCTGAGCCCCGGGCTGGGCAGAGGCAGGGAGAGTGGAGGAAGAGCACCCCGTTTAGAGTGGGAACACGCCACACTGCAGGGAACACTGTGTCCGTTCCCAGCCTTCCCCCAGCCCTGCGAGGTGTGCTGAGCCGGAACACCATCTCATTAGAGAAGGAGGCTCAGGGTAGAGCCTGCACTCTCCTGAGCCCAAGTTAACGCCCCCAGTTGTTCACAGGCCACCAAAGTGAGTCCTGGGGTGCATTCGGTCGAGATGTGGCTCTGGGCGAGAGGTCACTGCAAACTTGAACAGACTTCACCCCAGAACCGGGGCCTCGGGCAATCATTAAGACACAAAGAGGGGATGTTTCTCACCCTGTGCGCAAATGCCAGCAGAGGAGATGGGATGAAGGCCAGGGAGTAGGAAATGAGGAGGGAACAGGCAACAAGTGAGTTATTTTTATTTGAGGTCATGTGGAGACCTCTTGGAAATAGTAGAATTCTGTGTTCATCTTGAAGCAGAAAATACAGAAACCTGGGGAATCATGTGATCTGTTCCAGCCCGGCCATGATGCCATCGATAGCAACATTGGTGTGAAGGTTGCTGGCTGGGGATCAGTTGGACCACACCCCTGGTGGGTCCACTGGAGGAGATCTGGGCAAAGGTGTCTCTTACTGCACCCTCCGTCATCGTTTTGGAGTCCCCCAGGTCACCTCCTACAGGTGACTCCTACAGGAGTCCCCCAGGTCACCTCCTGCAAAGAGATGGCTCTTCTTTGGCTGGACCCAGGATGGCATGAGATTGGGCCTCCACAAAATGATACTGCCCTCCTATGTTGTGTGGATCACTCACTCCTGTCCTCCTCCCTCTGACCCCACTGCCCTTCAAGCCCCTGATTCAGTTAGAAAAGGAGGAGGAAGCACCCTCACTCTGGAAGCACACAAATCGTGAAATCAGAAGCATCATGCAGATGGGCAAACTACTCCCCCTTGGACTTTCCCAGAAGTGCTGGTAAGAGGGACAGCCCTGCTCTGAGGAGTGCCCCAAAGTAGGCGGTGAGGGAACAGATCTGATGGTGAGTGGAAGGTGGGCCAACCTCAACCTCAACCTCACATCAAGGCAGTCTCTCAGCAGACATCCAGGAAAGCCATGCGCCAGGCTCGATTCCTCGGGCTTTGCCAGTCTGGCCCTCTCTCCTGGGAGAGCCTCTTCCCTGCAGGCCTCCGCAGCTCCGTCTGGAAACAAACCTGCTTTGGGTCACTTCAGAGCAGAAGCCTGGTGCAGGGAGGGATCAATTACACTGTGAGTCAGCGGCAGGGCATGGAGCCAGCACTGAGTCACGCAGCTTACCCACCCTTCCCCTCCGGGGGCGAGGCGGGGTGTCCTACAGGCCTGTGTGGGAGCCTCCCACAGTTTGGGTGTGCAGGGGTGTGGTATGTGTGTGTGTGTGTGTGGTGTGTGTGGGGAGGTGTGGTATGTGTGTGGATGTGTGGTGTGGGTGTGGGTGTGGTGAATGTGTGTGTGTGTGGTGTGGGTGTATGTGTGGTGTGTATGGTGGGTGTGTGTGTGTGTGTGTGTGTGTGGTATATGTGTGTGCATGTGTGCAGGCTCCCAGTATGGGGTTTTGGGGCAAAGGGGGTGTGCAAGGTGTGTGCAGGTCCAGGGACCGCCCCTGAGTCATGTAGGAGTACATCATTGAGCTGCTGTGGGGAGAAGGTCACAGCCTTCCCCAATATGGGCTGAGCCCCGACACGCACTTCTTCTCATAACATCACACAGCAGACACTTACATCCTGCTTCTCTCCCAACAGACCGGGAGGATCACTGAGGAGGAGCCCAGCTCTTTATCCCTTTGAAAATCTTCATGAGCTGTCACACGTACTCTAAGTGCTCTTTCCTGCTGTTGCTTGTATTTGTACCTGAAAAGGAGACACTCTCTGTACTTCTTTAAGATGCTGCATGTACTTTGGACAACCAAAGTCCAGCAGCTATTGGGTGGTAGGCCCTCATAATTCCGACTTCTTTTAGTCGTCTTGCCCATCAGTTGCTCCTCCACACAGGCTTCAGATGGGGGATGTGTGACTCTGAGTGCTGCCGTCTGGCTGATGAGTTAAGGACCTGTCCCTTGCACATTCTACCCTCTTTCTAGACTCTGCACAGGCACCTGTGCTTATACAGCAATTTGTCACATACAGAAAATGTTAAGCAATAAATGTCTAGTTGTGTTTCTTCTAGAAGCCATTTCTCTAAAGTTTACTCTTTGAGCAAAATTTGTATGAACATGGCTGCTTAGTAGGAGACTCAAACTATAAATGCAACTTTACACACACACACACACATACACACACACACTTTGGAAGATGTTATACTTATTTTAAAGAAGGCTGCCATCTGGAAATGATTTGATGGGTGGCTGCTCTTGCAGACCTGTGGCATCTTCTTTTAAATATGCCTCATGGTGATGAAATTCCATCCTTGAAAGTAGAAGGATGTGTGTTTAGCGGGCCTGACACATCACGGGTATCGGGAGATGGTGGGCAGGGGGGAGGGCTGCTTGCTTCTCACCCATCCTTCGCAATGCCCAGGTGTCTTCTTTGGCCCAGGCCTCTGCCACTGATTAGACTCTTCCACGTCAGCAGCAGCAGCTGGTGCACATATGGCCATTGAGTCCCATCCCCGGGTCTTTTCTCTTAGCCGGCCTATGGCAATCCCACCCCCACTCCATGACCACTGCCACGAGCCAACCTCCTTCTGTGACCTTCAGTGCCCTGCTAGGCTCTTGGTGCCATCTCTAGCCTCATCACTAGCCTCTTTTCTCCCCACCGACTGCAAAGTCTCCATTAGCTCATGGGAGAACAGGTAGGAAGGACTCTCCAAGTGGACTGGGTGGACGCCCCACATAGAAATCCTTTGCAGACCTTGCTCAGGTCAATGTTCAGTTTCCACACCTTCTGGGGCCCCTGTGCTGCTGAAGGCACCCTTCCCTCCACTTTATCCTGTCAGCCGATGCTCCATAGCTACTGCTTCTTAACCCCAGTGCTCTGGAAAGGCTTGTGTGCTAGAGTGTGGGAGCTAGTCGTGGTGGAAAGATGGAAGATGAACCTCCAATTAAGAGGATGTTCATTTTGAAGCTTAGTGGAAAGTCAAGTTGTGGTCTTGATCAGTGATATTTCCCCCACAGTACCTTGTGTTTCACAAATAATGACTTACTATTCCAGTTTCCAAAGTCAGCCCCGTGTCTTGAAAACCTCAGGGCTCATGTACAATAAATTAACATAATTAAAAACTAATTAGTAAAACATCACAATTAAAAGGACTCGCTGTGGCAACACCTCTCAGGTAAGAAGGGCCTTGGAGTGAGGGCCCCACAGCCAGTTGTGGGGATAGCCCCCTCCCCCCCAATAGGCAATGGCCTTGCTCTTCTGAGGAGCTTCCTTTCCCTGGGAGCTCTCAAGAGTCAAGGAAGAAAGTGAGTTCATGAAGCTGGAGTGATAGCACAGCAGGTAGGGCATCTGCCTTGCATGCGGCCGATCTGGGTTCGATTCCCAGCATCCCATATAGTCCCCTGAGCACCGTCAGGGGTAATTCCTGAGTACAGAGCCAGGAGTGATCCCAGTGCATTGCTGGGTGTGACCCAAAAAGAAAAAAGAAAAATAAAGAAAAGAAAGTGAGTTCAGCTGCTGTGGATTCCATTCAGTGTGTGTGGCAGGGGCAGGGGGGTGGTGGGAGGAAGACAACCAGGGAGAGGCTCTTCCCCACTCTGGGGTGTGGGGTGGGGGGATTTCCCATTAGTGTCTTAGTGATACTCCAGTTATGTATTTCTTGGTCAGACATTGATCTAAGCATTTGACCTGTGCATACACATTTTATCCTGAGTCCTTTACCAGACAGATCCTCTCTCTTCCTATTTTATAAATGAGGAAACTGAATCATGCTCAAAAAAAAAAAAAAAAAACTAAAATCAACTGCCCCAGGTCACAGAACCGATGAGTAGGTGATGCAGGACTGTAGAGGCCCAGTAGTTTTACCTGTTGGTCTGACAGCTGCCCGGCCACAGTTCCTTTTGGAAATGTAAACTCTCTGAGCCAGCGTGATAGCAACCAAATAGGGTGCTTGCCTTGCACAAGGACAACTGTGCTTGATTCTGGGACCACATATGGCTCTTGGGGCCACCAGGAATGATCCATTAGTGAAGAGTCAGAAGTCAACATTGAGCACTACTGGTTGTCATGAAAAACACACAAAAAAAAATTAACTGAGGGTCCAGGAAGGTAGGTTAAGAGCAAGAGCTCATGTGCAAGGTTCCGAGTTTGATCCCAGGTCTGCACGGCCCCCACACCACAGTCAATTCTCAAATCCACACAACAGAACCAAGATTCTGCTGGGAGTGACCCCTGAAGACTCTAGGTGTGGACCCCTACAAAAAAATAATAAAAATCCTTGGGAAAGTCCAGGGTGAAGTTCCCAGTTTACAGTGCAAACCAGTTAACTACTTGTGCCCTCTGGGGCCCATTCTGACCCTCAGACCCTACTATCACTTTCATAGTTTTACGCATGAATCAGCTTTGGAGATTGTCACCATCTCACTTCCTTGGATGTGATGTGGCAAAAGGAAAGGAGGGTGGCAGAGGGCTCTGTTACGAAGAAAGCTGGGGCCCAAGAAAGTGATGACTCAGGTCCCTTCTGCAGAGTGCTGGCTCTTCCAGCTCCACCATGCAGGAGGGCAGCTGTGACTCCAGGATCCCTTTACTCAGCCTCTTGTGCTGCCTTTCTGCCTCCTGCCCTCTTCAAAGAGAGGTAAAACCCGACCCTGGCAGGAAACAGGAGCCTGGGGGACACATTCCTGCTGACTTGGAGACCCAGAGACTCCCTAAGACATTCCCTTTCATTGCATGGCCTCAGAGGAGTCCCACACGTTCAAGGCAGCAGGTTGTGGGACCCAGCCAGCAAAGGAAGAAGCCCACTCTCCTCCAGCCTGGCGTTTCTCCAGCCTCCAGGATGCAGTCACATCGCTGCTGGACAGCTCCTGTGTTGCCCGTTCCTGCACCCAGCTCCCTGTTCTCTTCCCCCAGGGCTAATTCTGCCGGATGCCTGCGGTGAGCTCAGGACCAGAGAGGAGAGGCCTCCCAGCATCGTACTCTGGGCAGTGGGACTCTCCGACTATCATCTCAGAGGAGATAAGGACTCTGCCTCTTCCTTCCCACCTCCTCTCTCGGTCCTTCCAGCATGAAACCTTCCCAAATGACGCACAGAGAAAACGGCTTGTGAAAAGCTCAAAACAGCTATCCGAAGCTCCCTGCAAACACTCCATCCTGCCCACCCTAGCGGCCTCTGTGTTGAAGTTTCCACTAGCCTTACCCACCTTGGTCCCACTGTGTGAGAACCCAGAGCTTCTGCCTCACCAAGCCTAGAGACACCACCTCCTTCTTCTCTGTCCAAGCTGGCCTCTCTTTACCTGCAGGGCCAGGTCAGTGCTCTCCCCACCAGAAGCCTTCCCCTGTGCCAACATACACCCAGGCTCTGACATCCTCTCTGGGCTCCACAGCATACAAGGCAGGCACTTCCGTTGGGCCCCTTTGCTTGGTTGCTCACTTTCTGAGTCACTCTCTTTGGGTGAGCTCTCATCAGAGAGCAAGTGAGTCCCCTCTGTCCAGCCTCCCTTCACTGCCCTCTGCAAGCCAGCGTGGAGCAGCGTTTAGATCAGGCTGCTAGTTGAGATGCCCGGTTGCTGTCAGGAGAGCCCATTCAGAAGGCCACTGTTTCCACTGTGGTCTCATCATAACCTAGGAGAACCTGCTGCTGCGTACCTCCCTTCCTTCTGGGCCGCCTAAGGCCGGGCCATCACCCAGCTCTCTAGCCATCCTGCGCATCCTGCCCCCACTCCCCTGTCTGCACTCCCCCCTTTACCCCATTCTCCAAGGTCACATTGTTTCTCCCGCACAACTTGGATCATGTGATGTTTCCTGCATGTGGAACTCCTCAGGCCTGGGAGACATTTAGCCATCTGTTGCCATGTGCTGTGTGGTTCTGGGGCTTTTCACGTGGGATGACTTGGGTCTCTCTAGCTTAATCAGTGGGCTCTTCATAGGCCTGCCCTTGCTCCGTGGCTTCCCGTGGGGAAAATGGGAAGGCTGGATGAATGCATGGATGACAGAGCCGCCAGGATGCCTCCAAACTGAACCCTGCAGCCTTAGGAGGCTGAACTGTGAAGTGTGTCCTAAACAGCTTGCTCTCATACTTAAGCCCTACACTCCTTCTGGGAAAGAGTCTGTCTGGAGCCTGCATTCCCTTTCTCAGGGCCTGCCCCCCACCCCCGCTGACCCCATCAGATTACTCAATAGTGTCTACAAACTCCATCTTATGGACCTACTACGTTCTCCGTACCTGTCAGAGGGGCTGCAAAGCAGCAGCCAGAGCAGGTGATTAGGTCCCATCCCTCCCTCCCGGGTGCACCATCTAGATGGGGCGAGGAGTCACAGACAGTGTGCCCAGAGGCCACTGGAGAGTGGGAAGTTGTGGCCAGGGCTGTGAACTGAGGTTTAGTGGGTGCCAGAGAGAAGCGATGGGCGTGTGGGCTGAGGAAGGAGAGGAGGACAAAGGAGAGTCAGGAGACAATGATGAGGCCTTTGCGACTGCACCATCACCTGAGCCAAGATCCCCACCCCACAAGCCTACCTGACATCCCCAAAGATGAATCAGCAACAAAATGCAAATCCCAAATGCAGAGAGCAAAGAGAAGCAATTATCCCCCAGCTCCCACTCGTATGCACCAGCCTTCCTCTCCCTCTGGGTGGGCAGAATCATTATGGCCATCAAGTAACACTTAGAGAAAAAAAGTTTTTAATCTGTTCAAATGTCACAGTGAATTACATTTTGCTCCGTCTTTCCTAAACGGCATTTTCTCTTTGATGAACTGAGGTTAAAAAAATTCAAATCTTCCCTAAAAGAACAAGGACAAGGATACCCAAGCACTCACTCATACATGTTCCTTCCACATCCTCAGGGGTCCTGGCCCCTCATTCCATGGGTTTGAGATGCCTGTCTATGTCACTGAAACCCCCCAACACTCTGCTCTGACCGGCAGGAGGAAGCCTGAGCTATCTAGCTCTGTGCCTTTAAGAGACCAAAGCCTTGGCAGAGGCTGCTTCTGCCGCTGTTTACACACAGGGTAGCTCAGTGCTGCTGGGCCTGGAGTCCTTCTTGCTTCTGCCCCAGCAAGTCAGGGGAAGGTGGGGCCTTTCACCATACACCTGCCAGAAAGCTGGGAGGTGAGGAATGTGTTATCCCACCCCGCCTCCCAGGGGCAAGAGCCTCAATCCAAAATAAACCATCATCAGGTGGGCAAGGTCTGGGGAGGAGCCACGGGCTCTCTGCAGCAGTGGTCCGCCCTGGGAAAGGTACAGGGTGGGGGCTGGGGACAGAGCGCAGAGGAGCAATCTAAGGGGGCATC